>NW_024386860.1:10803950-10940482 GCF_900408965.1 Simochromis diagramma
TCTATGCTGAACCAGCATTCACTAAATGATGCAGCATGTTTTTATTTTCTTTGTATAAAGTTGCAGTTTAAGTTCAAATTTGAGCTTTACTTGGGTTAAAATATCTAATTTGACACAGACTAGTTTGCTTGACAGTTAACATACTAATAATTATCATTAGGCAAGTGCAGCTTCATCTAACGCTATGCTACAACAGTAATAATCACATTAATCTGAAAAAGCATGTATGCATTTTTTTCTCTGTGATGGTACTGATTGATAAAGGGAATCAGTTCTAAAACAAAGTGCAGAGAAACTTTAATATGTCAGCAGAGTACTTACAAATACTTCTATGCACACTGGCTTACTAGTGTCCCCTGTGTCAATGCTGTTGCTCGCGTTGCATATGTAACATCCTTCATTTGCTCTTTTTACTTTTTCTAAGTGAAGAGTTTCTATGAAAACCATGAGCATCTTCTTCTGGGGGATGTCAGTCTGCTTATAATGGAACCAGGAATAGCTTGAAGGGGCTGGATTTGCATCAGTTAAACAAGTGAATGTGGCGGCTGTATAAATTTTCACACTTGTTTGATGGATAGAAATGTTAGTTTTCCTTGGTTTGTCTGGAAAACAGTAAATAACTTTCAGAATACTTTTGATACTGAAACAGTCAATACAGCATCAACACTAATTTATTTTATTTTCTCTGTTATGTTCATAGACATGGAACACAGAGGTTTAAAACTTACATTGAACCGTAAGTTGAAGAGTTTTTGATCCAGAGCCCACAGTGTTCTTGGCACTACATGTGTATTCACCTCTGTCTTCTGGCTGTATGTTTTCAACAACAATTCTCTGTTTTGAATCAATATGTGTTTTGTCTTTCTGCCAAGTAAAAGAGTCTGGTGGTGGGTTGCTTCTCTTAACAGAACATGTAAAAGTGACTTTATCTCCTTGTATAATCGTTTTTGGACTTCTTTCAGACTCCTGTGAAATCTCTATGTCAACATCAGGGGCATCTATAACAGAATGTCAGTATTTGGTAAAGTTGATTCATTGTAATAATCAGCGCTGAAAATACTGGGCTGATGAATCAGAACTAAAAAAGCTAAAATACAGGATTCTCATAAAAAATAAAGGCTTATGCCAAATACAACGACAATATCTTAAACTGCACCAACATAAGTTTAAACCACTGAGATACAAACCCATTAAAAGGCATTCAGACATTTGCTAAAAATTTGTAAGAATAGATCAATATAATTAATGTGAAACAATACTCACAAATAACCTCGACAGTCACCACTAATTCTTTACTCCCATATTTGTTTACAGCTTTACAGATATATGATCCATTCTGTGATGCATTAATTGATGAGATCATCCAATTGGCCTTTGAGTCAAGATCTCGACCATCTTTAGTCCATGTAAAAGTGGGCTCAGGTTGTCCTTTAGCAGAGCAAGTGAAACTGACAGACTCTCCTTCCTTTACAACTTTAGAGCTTATATTTGCAGACATGTCTTTGGGAGCATCTGTTCAAAAGGCAAATCAATACAGATTAGCAAATAGTGTGCATACAGGTACACCGTGTGTTGATTGTTTACACAAATGAAATAGACAGAATAGAACAAGTATTGGATTTCAGATACATCCATATATTTACAAATGCAGCAAGGTGAAAATAGCTAATCACATTTATTACAACGCAGGTGTCACACTGTACCAATTCAGGTTTTCTGAATGAGTTAGAAAAAACAGAAACACACTACTTTTCTATTTTTCATCTTGCCGCAGAACAAGATCATTTTCTGGTGCAGATCTGTTTAAATCAATTTTTTTTTTATCACTTTCTTCTAATCTGACTCTGACACAGTAGTAACAGATGTTTCAACAGATTCATTTTTATCAGAGAAATAATGGGGCAGCTAACAACAATGTTCAATTTTTTATTATTTAATAATCTAATTTTTGTAATAAAGTAATGTAATAATTTTACTCCCTTAGTCCTCAGACTCTTTACCATCATTCATATCTTTTACAAAAGTAGTAATTAGGTCCACACTTCAGTAGAAATTACATTAATAAACTTTCAGTTATGAACTTACATCCTACAGTGAGGCTGATATTCCGAATCAAACATGGATCTGTATTGTCTCACTCTGTTTGGCATGAAAACATCCTCCCATCATCCTCCCAAGTGACTTTAAAACTCAGTGTGGTCTTTTTAGGGTTCTCTAGTTTGCTTTGGGAAAGTGATGCCGAAGGACCTTCAATTTTTAGGCCTGAAGTACAGGAGCTTAATGTGGAGCATGTAAGTGTGACATTGCCATTTTCAGTCACGTTTTTTGGTTCCTCAAAAGTGAGCAGACATGGATTTTCTGCAAATGTAAAGGTAGAGACAACAGGAATGTGATAAAATCTAAAAGTATAGCATACAAGCCCTACAAATGTGTTTGTTTTAGGAACAAATAATATAAGGCTGCTCCCTGAAGATTTAAAAAACTGTTGCAGGATCATACATTGATGTTACTAGCTTAGTTAAAACTCATGAGGATTGGAATATCAGGTGTTAGCTAAATATGGCTAGTATGCATATAGCTGTATTGTTTATCTGTACTATGTTCCATTAAATGAAACCTAAGGGATCGCTTTACTTATATTTCCAAGGGGAATGCAAATAAGGGTGCCGAAAATGGAGTTCTCATACAAGAATAGTTCATTATTATCATCTTAATGAAATAAAATATGTGAAATGACTTTTTTCTGACCAAATTTTATGTATGAATTCTATGTTGCAATTTCTTCAGTTTAAAAAAGGCATTGTTTTTTTTTGTCAAATTATTTTAACCAATCAGATTTTTTCTGTAACCACAGCAGCTCAGTTCAGTGTTTTGTACTCTAAAATATAAAACATGAAAACAGTATATCTTTCAGCACTCTGATCTTTGCTCTTACCTGTGACTGTGAGGTTCATAAATGGTTGTGTAGTCCAAATATCACTTGAAGATTTTCCTACATATCTAAAAGAATAGTTTCCAGTGTCAGTTTTATTCAGGTCGCGAATTAATATACTACACAGTGAGGAAAGGAGGATTTTTCCAACTTTTAGTTGGAGAGCCGACATATTTCACCCTTTTTGCAAAGTGTGCATTGACAGGATGTTTTGACTCAGAAGAACTGAAAATAGTAGTGGCACTAAAACTGCCATTTATCCAAACTGCATCCTTCATCCAAAACCAGGACGCCGGACCATCACTGACAGATTTTATGATTTGACATTTGATTTCAATGCAGGACCCCTCTGTAGCTGTCAAGTTAGAGTCTTGTAATTTGAAGGGATTTTTAGGATGAATTTCACAAGAAAACCCTATAGCGATGACAAAAACCAGTGAGAAAGTCCGTTAATAAATGTGACCCTAATCAGATGTTAAAAGGAAACAATGCACTTATTATGGAGTAATGAACACCTACTTTGTATTAGAAACAGCAAAATCAACCACAATGGGTGTGACCTGTCATTATCACATAGAACTAAAGCTTGATTTCTGCAACAAAAAACAGAATATTTTTATGGAACTGCGTCATACTGTAAGCTTTACAACTTATAACAAGGTAGCTTTTTGTTTTTCAGTGCAAATACGTGACTGTCAGGATTTTCCTTCTTCCTGTTTGCTACAGCTTTCAGAAAGCTGTTGCTTCTTGAAACCTTATAGTTAATTAAATGGTTACACTTGGGTCATTTTTTCACACACCTACAGCAGTGCAATTTAAATTTTGTTCTTTGGAGAAAAAAAATGTTTTTAACGCATCAATATAGTGCTGTTGGTTTATTGATAGAGTACTTTTGCGTCACTTATGCATTTAACAATTCATTACACACACATAAGAAGAAAGAAGAATGAAAGAATACATTGTTTTGTGGATATAAGGGTAATGTTTCAAAGGAAAACTGGAATCCAGATCAGAAATAATTCAACTCAAAACTTCAGGTTTTCTATAAAAAAAAAGAAGAAGACAATAACCATTGCAGCGGTGATGAATCAGTACAGACAGAGATTACATACTTACTGACAACTTGAAATAGGCAGTAAAAGAAACAAGGAAGAGGTTTTCAGACCAAAGCTTATTCTTACCTTAGAGGATCCAGTTAGGGTATGTAGAATGCATGACCCCTCCTAAAGTAGCAAAAAGGAAGTTTTCACAGTTGACTTAAAACCTTGAATATATTTGCATGCCCAGTCAAGCTAGAGGAGAATCTGAAGATGAAGTTTTCAACAAGCTTGTTACAATACACATTCAGTTCCTCCCACTTCATCTATTTAAAGCATGGTTTTTAAAAGTGAAAGCTTCTGTTTTGTGAGTATTTACAGTGGCTTGCAAAAGTATTCGGCCCCCTTGAACTTTTTCACATTTTGTCACATTACAGCCACAAACATGAATCAATTTTATTGAAATTCCATGTGAAAGACCAACACAAAGTGGTGTACACGTGAGAAGTGGAACAAAAATCATACATGATTCCAAACATTTTTTACAAATAAATAACTTCTCACGTGTACACCACTGTATTGACAAGCACAGAGAATCTTAAAGTGCTTGGCATTTATTTGCAGAATTTATGCTCACGTGGTGTTAACAGTGTACTTTTGTATTATAAATGAAAAATATACACTTTTGAACATTACATGAAGAAAAAAAAATTGACTTCATTTCCCCTTTGCATGAGCAGCCGCTAGTATGTTTTGAGCATCAGCTGCCATCTCATCAATAGCACTGTTTAAAGCCTGCAGCATAGCAGCAAAGGAGCGGCTGACCGAACGGGCATTTCTAGGCATCGCCATCTCCAGCAGCTTCGACGAAACAGTGGCCAAGTCCTTCTCTGCTGCCGCCAACCTCCTTTTCACTTCACCCTTGCTAACCTCTACTGACAACACACAGTTTCGTAACTCTTTGAGTTTTGTAGGTTCCATGCCTCGCTGTCGGGCTAATCGCTCCACAGACTCATTATCCAGGCAAAGAGATAACCGTGCTTTGGTCAAGATTCGCACTCCTATACTTGAATCCACCATAGATGCAACAAGGGGAACAGGAATTGCGGATACCCCACCTGACAGTGAGGCAGCTGCCCATACTAGTGCTTTAAATGCTTCCTTTTTTGAGTGACCAGAGCTGAGGTGAGTGTTGGTAGAGCTAAGACAAGGGCGTGTGCCTTGATCTCTGGAAGATCATTACTCATATCTGCTAACAGAGTAGGGAAGTCAAACCTCTCCAGGGTGGCTGGTGCAACCAGGTAGACTTTAGGCTGTGCCATACCCTTTGATTTCAGCACTTCCAGACTGGCTTTCTTTTTTTCTTCCAGGATCTTTTCTGAATCTTTAACTGAAGCTAAGAGAATGAAATACACAGTTTGTCGCTGCAGGGAAAGGGCCTCCAAGAAAACATCTACACTGTTGGGTTGGACTGTCTGTGTGGATGTCATAAAGACTGCATTGTAGCGGAGGAACTTGTATCTATCCATGTATCCCTCTGGTTCAAATGGAGATATGTCTGGAACAGGTGGCAGGTCCCACAGGCGAAAGTCAGGGTGTTTGGGGTCAGGGTAGCCTGCTAAACCATCTGGAGGAACAGAGGCTGGAGAAGGAGCTGCTCCCTCATCGCCAGCCCCAAGACCACGGAGGGAGTTCATGAAGGAGGCTTTTTCTTCCCCACGGTCCCCCACCACACCCAAATTGATCCTGCTGATAAGGAGGTCTTCCACTGCATCCTTAACATCTGATAACCTATTGCTCTCAATAGATTCCTTAAGGGTTTCAAGGAGGTTTAGGCCTCTGAAGACATCAGCCATCGCTAAGGAAAGACAAAAAGTACAATTATTTAAAAAGGCCTTAAAAATGTTTGGGATAGAAAGTTAATGTAAAAAAAACAAAACAACCCCCCCAGCTCTAAAACACTTTATTATCTTTCTGAAGTATAAAAATAGAGATTATTACAGCTGGCAAATTGATAAAGGGTAGCTTTAAAAACAATAATAACTTTGGGCTAACAGAAAGGAGGAGAAAACGACTTACTAAAGAGCTGTACCCAGTACTTTTTCATGATTTAAAAACATCAGTTTTCTGTTTTCTTCTATCTGCTCTACAGTGTTAATTTAAGGTATAATCAATAAATAAATCTTCTGTTGTTTTCTGATGGTTCAATATACAAACATGCAGGAAATTGTTTTCACTGACAGGAAATGTCCTCTCTAATATTCTCATCTGTTTTCATAGATAGTTTGAAGCCCACAGAGGCAAAAAAAAAAGAAAAAAAGATAAAGACTTAACACAATAAAATTGATGAAGACAAATGCTGAAATGTAAAAAAAAACATTGCTGTTAATTCCAGTCAACAATACTACACCTACCTGCACATCTGGAACAGAAATGGTCCTATCGCTGAAATATTTTGCCGTCAAACAGCGATTCTCCCACAGCTCTGAAGCACCGACAGCTTCAGGTTGATCTATTTAAGGCTCCATCCAGCTAGTGGAAAGTTCTAATCCTATAAACTCAGCCCTAATCCAAAATCACTTTAAGCACATACATGATTAAACAGAATGTGCAAAGCTAGTGGCTAACATATGTTAGCCTGCTAGAAGGCAAAGGCATTTGCCAGAATATAAATAAGATACAGCTGTAGAACTTACTTTGTAATAGCATTTTATTTAAGGTGTAATATATACTTTTTCAAAATAAGCAAAATGTCACAAACAGTTACTGTTATCTGGCCAAGAATTTCATTATTACATCTTAATATTTTATATATATATATATATGAGATATATCTATAGGAGCTATTTCAGAATTCTTTTTTTAAAAAAACGGATAAAACTTTCTACATACTAAAGAGGACAATCAACCTTGTTATTAGTGCTCATACCCATTAGTAGTATGGCGGTACATCATTGCCTGCGGAATTGGCAGCTTGTACATCTAGAAAAGTACCGCCAGTGCTGAAATGTATATACAGGTTTTAGAGCAATAAATGCTCCCATGTATGTAATGTTTTGTTCAGGGAAAGCTGTGCATATTTTAGCAAGACAATGCTAAACTACTAAAGACTCTGCCTACAGTCCAGATGTTTCACCAGCTGCAAACATGTTGCACAGTTGTGCATCATAATATGAAAAAAAAAATCTAGCAAAGAAGACCCAGCACTGTTGAGCAGCTATAATCCTATGTCAGGCAAAAAATAGGACGACATTATACCACCAAAAGTTCAGTGATTGCCATAAATTTTAAAATGAGAAGCTTCAATTTACAACCTAACTATATATTTATATAGGGATTGTATCTTTTGCACTGTAACTGGGTTTATGACCTTCACTAAAGTAAATCATCATTATACAAAACACAGTTTGAACCTACACTTAATAAACTAATAATAAAGATTATGAATATTCCCCGATAGCTGTCTATAATTCAGATTATAAGATCTGACTGGAAATTACACTTGAGGTTAAGCCCTAAACCAGCAGATTTATTTAGGGTATATAGAACAACACCTGAATGATATGGAGATGTCCTCATGGTAGTGCTACAGTTCAGCATCTGTTTCTGTACCTCTGCTTCTTTCTTTATTAGTGCTGACACAGTGAAAGAGCAACCTGACAGTTTTGTTTTTCTTTCATTTATTAAATTCCTTTTTGGCATTACTAATAAAGAGGAACAACCATTAAAACTGTTAGAGCTATGCAGTACTGCATGTTCAAAAGTCTTGAAAATGATACAGAGTTTCCCCCTTCTTATTTTTAGAGGAACCCTGTATGCAAAATAACTAGCACCTGCTAAGCGTCAGATGTTATTTTAGGTTCCATCTGTGAGTAACTCCTCATCTATTTGACAGCAGGGGACAATTGTTTTACTTCTATACCAGATTTTCTCAACCATAACTTACTGTCACAGCTGGGTGACACCTTGACATTAGAACCAAGTTGCTAGGAAACCTGTGGGCAAGATGTAGTTAATGTGTTACAGTTTGTTTTTTTGTTTTTTACATGTCTGTTTCTGTGTGGATCAAAAAAACAAAATGTATGGTTATAGTCCTGAACTTTGGGCAGACAGACAGAGCAATAGCTTTCGTCTTTGCAATACCACATGTAAGCTGCGAGCCTGTGTCTGTGTGTCTGTGGTATTGATCTTATCTATTAAAAGCAAAGTTCTCAAAATAGCCCACCACACGAATAGTGCATGAACATGAACTTTGATGTTCACTTTAATTAAACATACATTTCTTAGTCAAGCTTAAAGTCTTTTTAACCCTTTCATGCATGCATATGACAACCTCAATCAGGTTTTTTTTTAAATTATTTTTATTCATCTTTAGGCATGCAAACAAGATTTTTGAACTTCATTTTTTTAAACATTTAGTTTTCTACATGTCCACTTAGGTGGACAACATATGTTTTGACTGGGTGGCAGGGTATGGAGTGACACATCAGTGTCCAATGTAGTGGTTTATATGCAAGTGTGCTGGAATACAAACCACTATGCGTGAAAGGGTTAAAGCCACAGTATGATCTTAGCTAGTTGTACATGCTACTTATTTCTTCACATGATATGCCAGCTCATGCAGCCCTGTACAGTATACACTAGTCCATCTTAATGCAAAAATCAGAACGGCAAATATGCAGCAAAATGAAATTCTACATTATATATTCACAGCTTTTTATTGTCTTTGTACTTGATCAAAAAGACGTACAGGGTGGTGCTGTCAGTAGCACTGTTGTCGCCCAGCAAAAACGTCCTAGGTTTGAAACCGGCCTGGGGCCTTTCTGTGTGGTGTTTGCACGTTCTCTGCTGGTTCCCTCTGAACATTCTGACTTCCTCCTACAGTCCAAAGTCATGCAGGGCTTTAGGTTTAGGTTAATTGGTGGTTCTAAATTGGTCATAGATGTGGAAGTAGAAGAAAATGGATTGCTGACTGATGTCTTCTCCATTTAAATAAAATTTTTTTCTGAAAATAGACTTTTAAATAGCTGGACACTTTCTTTTTCGCAACCACACAAGTCGCCCCCTGTTGCCCATTTGAAATAATTCAGGTTTAAGACATTTAACATGGACTTTGTGTGCTTTTTTTTAAATATAGACCCTGATAGAGGGTGACCATCCTGTGTAAACTGTGTAGGCAGAAACAGAATGAGATTTGAAATTGAAAGCTTTGAGGTGACTAACTTTGTCCTCACCTCACTTTACTGCTGCTTTTCTAAATTTCACCATTGCCCTTCTCTTTGGCCCATTTTCTTTTTCCTGTATGCTGCTTTGCTTATCAACAAGGAGACTCACTTTTTGAGAAGTCCGCAAATGATTTGTTCATTCACCTCTCATTTGAATCAGCCGTTCACCTGAGAGGTGACAAATAGTGAGCCCTTCATCACCTGTACGGTACACCTGATACATTTAAAACCGCTCACATAGGCTCCTGCACTGCTGTAAACAACAGTTTCCTAATAAAACCACTAGATGTCAACATAGAGTAAAATACCACAGCAGCCTTTAATAACACGGAACACATTTTGCTGCACAAACTAGAATACTAGTCAATCTTCTTGACAAAAGTCATCAGTTTGTTTATTTCTGTCTTTGCAGTTCATTCCTTTATTAAGCTACACTATAGCAACAACTGCTAAAATACAACATAGGTGTAACATTTCTTAATTATTGTCACACTTGACTTACGGAACCCTTTTTTAATCACCTTCTTCCTCTTCGTTTGAAGTGCTTCTCCTTTTCCATACAATAGGTTTGTTACTCTATAAAGATATAGATTTTAAAAACTGTCAAACTAATGTCAAGAAACAGTGGTGGTAAAAAAAGAAGAAGATATAATTAGAAATGATGATGAGGGACTGCCTTCTTCTACTTTTTTGTGGTGAGGTTCCCTTTTATTTCTCCCTTTTTCATTTCCACTCACACATGCAGCAGAAGTTCTGCTTTAATCTTTTACAGTAAGGATGACGGTGCTGTTGACCTCGTGGTTCATGGACAGAAATGACAGCAGATTTAGTGCAGTTCCTTAATAGTGGCATTTTGATGAAAAAGGTCAGGCCTTTGCAGAATCTTTGGTCGCAGTGCAAACACGCTGAATCACAACATCAACGGCGGAGGTAGCCATAAGTCTCCTTTCAAGAGACATTTCCATGCATAGATCTGGGTTGTGATATATTGCTTTGGAGCTACGTATGTTGTGCAGGTCACTATTAGAGTGACTGCTGAGGTTTCATTCTTCCAGTCAGTTTTATCTCCATTTGAAATCGTCCTTGTTCATAGTCTTTACTCTTACTGCATATCTCTAATGCAATATTTTGAATTATATGAATTTGAAAAACAGTTTTTCTGCTTTGGAAATTTTACTTTTATATAATGTTACTTAAACACCCTGGCTGCTTTCAGTGGGCTTGTAACAGATCAGATTAAATTGTTAAATACAGCTTGAAACCGAAGAAGGAAATAAAACCTCAAAAGCAGACCTGTGATGCTTTTCCTTGTTTTTGGTCATGTAGAATGACTGACAATGGTGAATGTTCAAAATAGATATCAGACATGATCAATATTAAATAATGAGGCCAGCTTATCTGCAAGCAATCCTTGTGAGCCAAAATGTCAGGCTTTACGCTTCTCTAAACACACATTTGTTTTTTTCTCTAGTCTTGATCATATATAATGATATAAATGCAACAGAGCTGTGTGCCTTGCGCACAGCTCTGTTGCTAAGAGTCCTGACGTACTATTAAAAGCTGTTGTTGATGAAAAGGTTACGGTAAATGGCAGGTAGTCTTAAAGGGAAAGGAGCTGAAAATGTTTGCTCCAAAAACTGCATCAAAGCTCATTATATGACAAACAGTGATTATGTTATAGTATGATTCCTGCTAATAGACTGCAAGAATAAATATGTGGAGTTGTAATGGAGCAGAATAGGTGACCACAATATTATTTATTTAAAGTAAAAGTAACTTGTATATTTAAATGCGGCGCTAAGGCTACATGATGAAAAATATTAGGTTTTGCTGGCAGATGCACAGTCCAGACTACTTTTGCTGTCACATTGTGTAGCTGTTTGAGTGCCATTTGTGTTGTGTCAAAGCCATTAAAAGTCAGACCTGTTGTTCCAGAAAGCACGTTTAGGTCAAACTGAGTTTGTTAACTGTGAAATAAGGTAACTGTGGGTTTTCTGATGCAGAAATAGAGCAAACGTCTGAGTCACTTATTGGGGTGGCGCACTCTGTGAATTAAACGTGCTCGCTGACAGGTTTCCTCCGCAAGTTTGGCTTTTACTCCTCGTAAATAGAAATATAAAGATAGCGTTAAGACAGTTGTAAGAATCATAGTTTTCTAGTTATGAGGCTTGTTATCAATTTTCATCCATGTTGAAGACAAATTTCAATTTATGGTTAACATAACCCCACCCTACACCCCTACAAAGTTATCTATCTTTATAATTTACTTATTCAGCATTTTTTTTAAAGGACGGTCCTGATTGAATTGTGCTATTTATAGTCTTTAATGTTTACAGAAAGATCTATGAAATTGGTCTCAAAAAGAGAAAATATCCAGAAAGTGGCTAAAAACGTCCTTGCCTGATGTCAGAGCTCAATGATTGCGCTCTTTTGAGCTAATAGAAAGGCAACAGAGGCTCAAATAACTGCTCTTTATACCCAGGTATGCAGAAGAACATCTCTGAATGTACAACACTTCAAAATCAAAAGATTGATCCAAGGTGCAAAAGCAACGCGTACTTCATGAAGTGGCCAGTAATATCATAATGCAGTTCAACAACACTGCACACTGCTGCCTCCAGAGAAGCCATGCACTGAACTCAACACCAAATCTCAACAAAAAGGCCAATGTTCAAGAAGAAGGATACCTTAGGGACAGAAGACTTGAAAATGTTATTAATATATCATGAAATAGATTTACTATTGAAGACAGACTTCTTCAAATCTAAGTTTGCAAGGCTTCTACCTAAGCCCTGAAAGAGGAAATGCTATTTGCAGCAGAGTTTAAGAAGTATGTCATTCTTACATATGCTAAAGAGGAAAGTGTTGCACTTTAATGAACTGTATAACTAAATAGCAGTTAATTAAAGTGCTATAGTTAATAGAAAAAACAAGAAAAAGAAAATAACCACTGCAATTTTTAAGAAAATTTAGTGTGTTACATATTTCTGAAAACGGTGCTGATGAGGTTAAAATTATACTGAAAGAGAAATAAACTTTCGAGTGAGGACCAACAACATAAACTCAGTTGCTGTGTTGTTTGTTGCGCCTAATTTTAAAGAGCAGGCTCATCCGGATGTTGAGAAATCTTCTCAGGAAAGACAAGAGGCAGGTTTTTTTTTTTTTTTGTTCTTTAAAAATTCAATAGTTTTATTAACAGAAGAATGCTCAAGAAATGTACAGGAAGCAAACTGCACAGGAAACAGGTTTAACACAGATGCCACTACAGGATGTTGCAAATTCATATTTTCCATACTCATGTGACTACATTTTACTACCGCAGTCCCCCTGGGAATCAATTTTGGATCCCCCAAACCCAAAACATGTTTAACGGCAGGTCTGAAAAAACTTATGAGCATTTGCTTCCATTTATTCAAACAAACAAAACAAAACAAAACCTGCACAAACATTTACTGCAAAGTATAACTGCTCTTCTCCTCACACTACAGTAATTCCTCAATCTCAGGCTATCACAGTATGCTAAAAATAAATGTAACAAAGAGCACAAAAAGGTATTTTCATTGTAGCAATGACTATAAGTGACATAAATCATAAAAAAAGGAAGTACACAACAGTTGCTAAAAACAGGAGAAACAATGTGTTGTCATGCTAACCAACCAACCAACCAACAACAACCTTATCTTCACTTATCTTGCCTCATCACCACTTTAAACTGTGAAATAGCTGACACAGTGCATACTGTTTAAAGTATGATGGTGTGCGATTACTGATATATGAAAACCATATTAAAAAATATATGATTAAAACAATATTATTTAAAAGATGCTTTAAATAACCGCAGATTCAAACACAAAGATTGAGCATTCATCTACTTACACCTGTCATCTGTACACATGCACAGTATTCATGAACTAGTTATTGTTCTCACAAGAGTCACAGACGAATATATATATATATATACTTCCTTATTAGGCATCACTCTATTATCGGTGGATCTAATCTTCCTGTTCTCACATTTTGACACAGTAAGATACTATAACGGTCAATTTTAAGCTGTAAAAGAAACCTGAAATCTAAATATTATGACCCCCTTAGTCCAGTGTTTGTGGAGCTGGGAAGTAGCCTGAAAGGTGGAGCTGGACTTTTGCAGTTGCACTATTTACAGCAGTTCAGCAGAACACAGACAACCCTCGTCTGAGAGGCGTCAAACCAGAAAATGCCATGCGTGGTCTGAATTTGTACAAAAGCTTTACCAGGGTGTGCTTTCCTTTAGCTTTTTATGGTTTAAAACAAAGCAAAGGTGTTCTCTCCCCTCCTGCATAAACTCAATAATGTAACTGAATAAATTCTCACTCTGAGCTTGAATTTGATTTCAGTTGCATTCACCTTATTTATGACTGAATTTTATTAACATGATGAAATGTTTGACTGTTACATGAAGCTGCTAATTCTACCTGATGTATCATACAGAGATATGCAAAATGTAAAGAATATTGTTTGCATACAAAAACTTTTTCACAAAGATTTAACATTTATATTCATGTTTTAAACCACAGGTGTCAAACTCCAGTCCTCGAGGGTCGGCGTTCTGAAACTTTTCTATGTGTCCCTGCTGCTACACACCTGAATAACATTAGTAGGTCATTAGCATGCTGAGATGGGGAATTCAGCCATTTGATTCACAGCAGCTCATACGTGAATGAACACAGTGCAATAAAAGTACTTTTATACGTACATTTTCCACTTCATTTATTTAAATTTACTTGACTTGGGTTAGGGGTTGCCATCTCAGCAGACAGTCAAACTCTACAGAATTTTGCAAATGACATACTAAGGTTATCTAGGTGTGTTGCAGCAGGGACACATGGAAATGTTTCAGGACACCGGCCCTTGAGGACTGGAGTTTGACACCCCTAGTTTAAACAGTTTCACCTTATGTTCTTGTGGAACAGTCTTTTGAAGGTGAAGTAAATAAGAAGATTTATTACAATATTTACATAGTATGGCTGACATCTGAATATTTCCTTGTATTAAATAAGTGGAGTCTCCACTAATGACTGCCACTTACATACCAAAGAAAGAAGTTATAACATGAGAGGATATTTCATGAAAACCTTTTTGTCAGCACCTGGATCTGATTAGTCGACCCACTATTTTTCTGTTTAGACCACATTAAACACCACAGCCTGATATTTTTACCATTTTTGTAAGTCCTGTGGAAACGTGTTTATCCTTTTATATTACATACATGCTTATATTTTTCGTAATTGAAAAATCCCAGAAATTCCATCTCATCTAACAACGCACACACAATTCTTAACGCATACGTTGATTGCAGCATGCATGTATCTTCTGTTTGTAATGTTAATTTCTCCAAATGTGATAGATCTCACAGCTCTCATAATTAACCCATTAATTCCTCCACACTGGAATACAGCGCCACATCCTCACCTTCCTCATTGTCCTTTTTACTCATGAACTCATTCTCTTCATTGCCCTCCAACATTTCACTGTCCCCTTGGGCGTCTTCTTGTCTCACTTCTTCTCTTTTAATTTCAGCATACTCTGTGTCTCTGTCATCCTGTGTGTTTGCTGCCTCTTCAGGGTTCTTGGGTCTTAGTGCAGAGAAGTTAATGTCGGAGTACTCCACCTCTTTTGTGCAGTTTCCATTGGATGGTAATTGTGCAACAGACTCAGCTTCTCCTTCAGCGTCCTCTGGCTCACGGATCCCATCATAAGTTACTGCTTGATCAGCATCCATCTGTCAAGCACAAGGCAGCAATTACAGGTAATTTGACAGCTTATAAAAAACAATAATGATGTAATAACATGACAGAAACCAAACTAGCTTAATATTTGACCAAAAATATAATTAAAATCAAACTAATATCATAAAATAAATATCATATTCAGATATGTTACCAAAGGCTAAGTACTTATTTAAGTTACCATTAGACCAGCTTCAGTAGTCACCATCTCCAGGTTTTCAGACAGATTTTCTGACCTCTTCCACTTTTTTCTGGGAAGAAATTAATTAATAGAAATGAAGTTTAGGGAAGGTCTCACAGCAGACCAGAAGTGTTGTGTCGTGGCAAAAAAAAACCCTTATAGTTCACATAATCTGATTATTTTCTGTGCTCAATCTGGTTTTTCTCATGTTAAAAGACGAGAAAATACCTTGGATCAAAAAATGCACTTTATCTTTACATATAAATATGATGGCATGTGTCTCAGTTTAAATTTTCGGAAGCTGATGACGTAAGATAAGCCAAAACTGTATGAAAACTCACAAAAAGTAAATAATGATTGCAGCATGATAATGGTGACAATACAATATCTGACAATTTTGATATTTTACAATATGTGTTTCAGTTCTTTCCCATATATAATGGTATTTATATGTGGAAAGTTCTGGTATAAAAACTTAAGTCACCATTTAGGATCTCTAACAGTATATAATAAACTTTATATAAAAATGACCTAATAGAAATTTACATGTGTGCAAACAAATCGTTCGAGTATACCAGGAAGATGGTGAGCATTAATATGAACAATTCAGAAAATATAATATTCCTTTTTATAAAATAAAATATACAAAAACACTGATGTCAAAAATAGAATAGTAATATTACCTGCGACATTTTGTTACCAAACAAGAAATGACTGTTGAAAGGATTATCCCAATCACAAACCCCGTCAATACTGCAATGTAGACTTTCTTCTCTAGAATAATCGTTAAAAACTCTGTGAATATATCTGAAATCAAATGAGATAAACCGTGCTGATTACCTAAAGCTGAAAACAGGTATTGAAATGTCTTAAATTTGAGTATAATGGAAATGTTTAACTCGTAAATACTTACAGTTATTTTCTGTATCGTTTGATGATGATGAATTAGCATTAAACTCATTTATTATAAGGCTGACACTTGATGAGGTATTTCCAATACTATTACTGCTGACACATTCAATAGTGGAGTTGTCTTAAATTTGAGTATAGGGGAGATATTTCACTCATAGATACTTACTGTTATTTCTTTCTTCAGATGGTGATGAATTAGCATTAAACTCTTTTAGTATAAGGCTGACACTTGATGAGGTATTTCCAATACTATTACTGCTGACACATTCAATAGTGGAGTTGTGATAGTGATCTTGGGACACAGTGATGGTGCTGGTGACTCTGGTGTTTGATACATTGGTTGTTACAGAGTACTCAGTGTGGCTCTCCAAGTGTGGCCATTTGATGGTGGGTGAAGGAAACCCCTCACTGATACACACACAGGTCAAAACCTTTGACTGAGCGACACAAGAGTTATTCAAGATTCTTGCTGCATCTGCAAAAACAGAATAAGAAGCTCAGCATCAAGATTACAGTAAACTCATAGGAACATAAATAGTTTTAACACATTGCTTCAATATAAGAATATCTGATACTGAAGAACACAACAATGTTATTAATATTACATTTACTTTCCAGATTTTAATGAAAACTGCTTTTTTAAGTAAAAAATGCAAAAAATAAGAGCAGACAAAATATAATGTCAGTCATGAAAGTTTTACACTTACAGTAATTACAACATTATTATAATTACTGCTACTACTACTAATATTGTAATAATGATAAAATATACTTTTGCCAAGAGTAATACTCACACTTGACATTAAGAGTTTTTGTCTCATTTGTTTTGACATTTTTGAAGGTGACCTTACAGGTGACGTTACAGGTGACCTTACAGGTGACCTGACCACCGTTGTGTTTTGTTGAAGCGTTAAAGGTCAGAGTTGACTTGAAGGCAGGCATATCCTCAGACTTGAATTCAGTGTTGTTTTCTTTGATTTCATAGAGGTTTTGTCCTGATCCACTCCATATCCAGGTGATATTAGGAGTGGATCCAGAGCAGAGACCAGGAGCGCTGCAGGTCAGTGTAGTCTGCTCTCCCTCTGTTATTTCAGGAATCTCCAGTGTGGGCTTTTCACTCAGCTCTAATAGGAAAGTAAAAGAAACAAGACATTATAATCAGCATAAAAACCACTACTAATTTAAAGTAGACGTATGATCACTTTGTTAAGTAACTTAAATTGTAAAAAGTACAAGATAAGGCTGAAAAGTTCCAAGACAGATGCAAGCTCTGTGAGGTATACCCAAACATCAATTTATGTCTGACCAAAGGAATAGACTAAAGGACATTCAGCAGTTTCTGTTTTTGTTTTTCACTTTAGCTGACATATATGATGAATGGAGACACAGGACCTGCATTACAGGAAGTCGTTGTGCCTTTGTGTTAATCTGAGCATCATGTTTATTCACAAAAATCTTTGGAGTGGTAATGATTTAACAACTCTTAAACTCACGTTAAACAAACATGTGCTAGTGCCATAATGCAGCTGTAGTTAATACAACTCATTGTAATTTAGTCGAGCTAACTCATTTAAATCAAACATGATAACGTGGTCACTGTGCATGGAGTATTTGTGGTAGGTTTTGATACCTGTAACTGTGACTGTGATGTTTGCAATCAGTGTGCAGTTAGTCTTTGTCTTAGCGACAGCGTGATATGCTCCAGAGTCCGACTTGGTGAGGTCATCGATAATGATGCTGCAGTTCTTTTTCAGGTCAGGCTCCAACAGTGACACCCTCCCTTCAAACTCAGAGTCAGTTTCCGTATTGTTACTGGAGCCAAATATTGTTTTAGTTATGTTTCCATCATGTTTATACCAAGTTATATTTTCAACATGACCATCCTCTGTAGTAAAAGAACATGCTAGAACAACACACAGTCCACCCTGTGCTGATACATTTTTACCACTTTGTGTGATTCTGCTGTTGCTCTTTGGACACTCAGGAGTCCCAGAACCTGAACATGCAAAAACAAAAGAGACAAACCAGAAGAGAAGAAGCCGAGTTCATGAAAATCAAAAACGATGGTAACCAACACCATCAGTTTACATCAATTACAATGTTTATATTTAAAGATGCCTCTTTTACTTTACTTCTGCTGTTAACAGATATGACTTATATAAGCGATGCAGTTCACAGCTGTTGCTTCCCATTTTTAACTTAGTAAATGACATTTTCAAACACTGCTGTCTTTGAAACTGCAGTTTTCCTTCTTTTTGTAGTTTCCTTAAATTCATATATTGATGAAGATTTAAATAAAATTTCCTTCTGTACCTGTGTCAGCGAAGAGCAGAATCACCCAGATGAGAGTTAACATTCTGATTTGAATGACAGCACGGCTTCTCTCCACAGGATAGACGCTTTCTTTTCAAAGCACAAACGCACAAAAGGTGCAGTAAAAATATAGAAAGTTCAGTGGCTGATAGAATCACATACAGGATATTACACTTACATATTTACTGTTTTAATATATTTTTTCATGTGACCAATAAACTTGGCTGAGATCTTGAAATATCAAAGTTTAAAGCATCATATTAAAGCATTTCTTGATATCTGTGCCATCGAGAAGCAAAAAATTATGAATGGAAATCTCTCAGCCTCAGACTTCTTCAGTTAGGTATTCACCAATCATTTACAATCATTTTTTATGAAATTACTGAAGCAAGAATACTACAGAGAAAAATGGATGAAAGTGTTTTACCCTCACTCTGTGTGAACCTCCAGCTTTTGTTTCCACACACTGATCTCTGCAGACTGTCTGCTTTCAACTGACTCTTCTTCCTCCTCCTCCTCCTTTGTTACTTCTCTTTGCACTTCAGCAAGTTTACAGGAAGTTTAGCTTTACTCTGCTGGCCATTATTTCCTATTAGACTGCCACCACACTTACAGCTAAAACCTCCTATCACATTATGATGTTAATGTGAAACTTTAACAGCAGTGAAATCAGAGATAATCTTGAACATGAGGTGCTAAGCTTTCAAATATTTGGATGTTCAAAACGGTTCAATTGTCTTAAAAACAATCGTCTGACAATTATGCATTGTAATGCATTGTAATATATAGATGCATGTTAATGCTCCGCTTTATGGTGTCACTTTGATCTTTGAAATAACTTCTGTATTTGCAAGAGGAAGATTTGCTGTTTTATAAAATGTTTGTACTAAAGAAGTCATTTAGATGAGTGATGAAATGTTTCTCCTACTGAAAACTGAAGGAGAAGCTGAACAGAATAAACTCTCTGGGATTTACGCATTCTTATTAACATTATTAAGAATGTTAATAATGATCACTTTGTTCTCTCTAAGTTCCTGTTTAGACTTTACTGCTTTAAGGTTACAATAATTTCTGTCTAAATACAATTTGTCCTTGTCAGTTACTGACAGCACAAACTAATGAAACCTTTAGACAGCACCACAGTGTGACAGAGCTAAGAAAGATGTTGTAACTAACATGCTTTCTGTTTCAAAGAGTGACATATTGCTCACTGCGATACTGTATGTCAGGAGTATTCATGCAGCACATTTCTAAAAGTGGAAGTAACCTCTGACATATAGAACAACTTTAACAGAATCATAAAGGCAAACTCAACCTAAAACATTTATTATGCAAAAGAAATATCACTAAATACTATAAACTATTATATCTGAAGTGTTTTTTTTTCATCATTACATTTGCATATCACCTCATCTTTCCACTGTAATAAAGAAAAAAAAATAGGAAGATGGAAAGCCTAACTTTGAAAAATATAGTCCCTCAGCTTCTCCAGCTCATGTATTAGCTTTGGCAGGTTGTACAAGCCTGCACCTAAGAAATAACCCGACAGATAATTCGTGCAAGCAGCTACCTTTGACCTATGCAGTGGTGAAGTTTTGCAACCTCTAGTAAATGTGTGAATAGCTTAATGTACTATATGAGCTGGTGTCATCACGTTTAATTGGGTAGAATTTGTCAGCCTCTGATATTGAAAATTAAGCGAACATTTTGACAACGATAAATTGTCTATTTTAACACACAAGTATATTTTTCTCACTCATTGCCAATGTGGGTGCATGGGTTCATTTATGCATAGTATTAACTCTTGTAATTGTATTACATGAGGTTGTATAATAGTATACAACCTGTCTGTGCAGACGCTCCAGGCTCGGACCACACCATATGACTACTGTGCTGTAGAGGGTTTACTCTGTCCCCTACAGGTGAGTGGAAGAATGTACATACGAAACAAAATAGCAGCTAATAAGTAATACAGGGAGTGCAGAATTATTAGGCAAGTTGTATTTTTGAGGAATAATTTTATTATTGAACAACAACCATGTTCTCAATGAACCCAAAAAACTCATTAATATCAAAGCTGAATGTTTTTGGAAGTAGTTTTTAGTTTGTTTTTAGTTTTAGCTATTTTAGGGGGATATCTGTGTGTGCAGGTGACTATTGCTGTGCATAATTATTAGGCAACTTAACAAAAAACAAATATATACCCATTCCAATTGTTTATTTTTACCAGTGAAACCAATATAACATCTCCACATTCACAAATATACATTTCTGACATTCCAAAACAAAACAAAAACAAATCAGCAACCAATATAGCCACCTTTCTTTGCAAGGACACTCAAAAGCCTGCCATCCATGGATTCTGTCAGTGTTTTGATCTGTTCACCATCAACATTGCATGCAGCAGCAACCACAGCCTCCCAGACACTGTTCAGAGAGGTGTACTGTTTTCCCTCCTTGTAAATCTCACATTTGATGATGGACCACAGGTTCTCAATGGGGTTCAGATCAGGTGAACAAGGTGGCCATGTCATTAGTTTTTCTTCTTTTATACCCTTTCTTGCCAGCCACGCTGTGGAGTACTTGGACGCGTGTGATGGAGCATTGTCCTGCATGAAAATCATGTTTTTCTTGAAGGATGCAGACTTCTTCCTGTACCACTGCTTGAAGAAGGTGTCTTCCAGAAACTGGCAGTAGGACTGGGAGTTGAGCTTGACTCCATCCTCAACCCGAAAAGGCCCCACAAGCTCATCTTTGATGATACCAGCCCGAACCAGTACTCCACCTCCACCTTGCTGGCGTCTGAGTCGGACTGGAGCTCTCTGCCCTTTACTCTCTGCCCTTTACCAATCCATTTGCCTAATAATTCTGCACTCCCTGTATAAACAAAGAGTAATATACAGGAAAATAAAGAAGATACCATTTTAAAAACATAGGTGCCATACCTGTGCGAATGTATTGAACAAAAAGCTTTTGCTGCTTTTTCACTTTGTAATTAACTAATATAGCTTCTGACCACTCTTAAATGCTATTTGACAAAAAAGTCAAATATTGTGCACAATTAAAGAGTATATTGTAAGTAAATTGTGGAAAACATAAAGCTGTTTATAACAGGAACGGAAAGGAAACACATTTCACAGCAATAACGGAATAGAGCAATCATCAACCACCTCTTCTACATGGATGACATCAACCAATCGGATATGGTAGTGGTGGACAAGCAGAGGAAGATGGCATGGAAGAGCTCCAACAACTTGCTGGGCACATTAAAGCAGCTGGGCTTCGTTAGAAAGTAGAATCTGCTCATCCCCTTATACACAGCATCATTTTTGTTCCTCCAGTCCATCGTTCAGGTGAATGTCCAAGTATAGTGGTGTGAAAAAGTGTTTGCCACTTTCCTGGTTTCCAATTTTATCTGTATTTTTGTCACACTTAAATGATTCAGATCATCAAACAAATTTAATAAGAGTTGTATTGTTCAATGCATGCTCCCACGGTCTCCGTGGAACGCAAAGACTGCTGTTCGCAGCCCAGAAAAATCTAATACTGTTTATTGTGAACCCGTGCTGGACTACCAGAAGAAGGTTCATTATCAGCCTGCTTCCATAACAATTGTTCCGTACTCTGAGGTTCTCATCAAGGACTTTTATGTTCCTGAAAATGATTTCTTTTTCTCGCTTGTGATCATCCGAGAACCTGTCTCTCTTCCCGCACCTGCTCCTGCTCCCAGGGCGGTTCAGACCCAGCATTCCTCTGCATTTGTTCCAGTTTTGAAGGTGGCTAGGGCCCCCTGTGAATCCTGCTCTGTCTAAACCCCAGCATCCAGAGCCTGCTGCAAGGTTTCGGCACTGCTCTGCTGTTTTTCTGTATGTCAGGGATTACTTCCTCTTTCAGAAATGTACTATATGAATATTCTTGACTTACAGTGTCAGAATAAGCGATGTGTCACTCTTTGAAACAGAAAGCATGTTTGAGGGACATGTCAGTTACAACATCGTTCTTCTCTCTGTCACACTGTGGTGCTGTCTAAAGGTTACATTAGTTAGTGCTGTCAATGACTGATTAGGACAAATTGTATTTACACAGAAATAATTGTAATATTAAAATACTACAGTGTAAACAGGAACTTAGAGAGAACAAAGTGATCATTATTAACATTCTTAATAATGTTAATAAGAATGCGTAAATCCCAGAGAGTTTATTCTGTTCAGCTTCTCCTTCAGTTTTCAGTAGGAGAAACATTTCATCACTCATCTAAATGACTTCTTTAGTACAAACATTTTACAAAGCAGCAAATCTTCCTCTTGCAAATACAGAAGTTATTTCAAAGATCAAAGTGACACCATAAAGCGGAGCATTAACATGCATCTATATATTACAATGCATTACAATGCATAATTGTCAGACGATTGTTTTTAAAACAATTGAACCGTTTTGAACATCCAAATATTTGAAAGCTTAGCACCTCATGTTCAAGATTATCTCCGATTTCACTGCTGTTAAAGTTTCACATTAACATCATAATGTGATAGGAGGTTTTAGCTGTAAGTGTGGTGGCAGTCTAAGAGGAAATAATGGCCAGCAGAGTAAAGCTAAACTTAGCGAAACTTTCTGAAGTGCAAAGAGAAGTAACAAAGGAGGAGGAGGAGGAGGAGGAAGAAGAGTCAGTTGAAAGCAGACAGTCTGCAGAGATCAGTGTGTGGAAACAAAAGCTGGAGGTTCACACAGAGTGAGGGCAAAACATTTTCATCCATTTTTCTCTGTAGTATTCTTCAAGAAATGCTTTAATATGATGCTTTAAACTTTGATATTTCAAGATCTCAGCCAAGTTTATTGGTCACATGAAAAAATATATTAAAACAGTAAATATGTAAGTGTAATATCCTGTATGTGATTCTATCAGCCACTGAACTTTCTATATTTTTACTGCACCTTTTGTGTGTTTGTGCTTTGAAAAGAAAGCGTCTATCCTGTGGAGAGAAGCCGTGCTGTCATTCAAATCAGAATGTTAACTCTCATCTGGGTGATTCTGCTCTTCGCTGACACAGGTACAGAAGGAAATTTTATTTAAATCTTCATCAATATATGAATTTAAGGAAACTACAAAAAGAAGGAAAACTGCAGTTTCAAAGACAGCTGTGTTTGAAAATGTCATTTACTAAGTTAAAAATGGGAAGCAACAGCTGTGAACTGCATCGCTTATATAAGTCATATCTGTTAACAGCAGAAGTAAAGTAAAAGAGGCATCTTTAAATATAAACATTGTAAATGATGTAAACTGATGGTGTTGGTTACCATCATTTTTTATTTTCATGAACTCAGCTTCTTCTCTTCTGGTTTGTCTCTTTTGTTTTTGCATGTTCAGGTTCTGGGACTCCTGAGTGTCCAAAGAGCAACAGCATAATCACACAAAGTGGTAAAAATGTATCAGCACAGGCTGGACTGTGTGTTGTTCTAGCATGTTCTTTTACTACAGAGGATGGTCATGTTGAAAATATAACTTGGTATAAACATGATGGAAACATAACTAAAACAATATTTGGCTCCAGTAACAATACGAAAACTGGCTCTGAGTTTGAAGGGAAGGTGTCACTGTTGGAGCCTGACCTGAAAAATAAGAACTGCAGCATCATTATTGATGACCTCACCAAGTCGGACTCTGGAGCATATCACGCTGTCGCTAAGACAAAGACTAACTGCACACTGATTGCAAACATCACAGTCACAGTTACAGGTATCAAAACCTACCTCAAATACTCCATGCACAGTGACCACGTTATCATGTTTGATTTAAATGAGTTAGCTCGACTAAATTACAATGAGTTGTATTAACTACAGCTGCATTATGGCACTAGCACATGTTTGTTTAACGTGAGTTTAAGAGTTGTTAAATCATTACCACTCCAAAGATTTTTGTGAATAAACATGATGCTCAGATTAACACAAAGGCACAACGACTTCCTGTAATGCAGGTCCTGTGTCTCCATTCATCATATATGTCAGCTAAAGTGAAAAACAGAAACTGCTGAATGTCCTTTAGTCTATTCCTTTGGTCAGACATAAACTGATGTTTGGGTATACCTCACAGAGCTTGCATCTGTCTTGGAACTTTTCAGCCTTATCTTGTACTTTTTACAATTTAAGTTACTTAACAAAGTGATCATACGTCTACTTTAAATTAGTAGTGGTTTTTATGCTGATTATAATGTCTTGTTTCATTTACTTTCCTATTAGAGCTGAGTGAAAAGCCCACACTGGAGATTCCTGAAATAACAGAGGGAGAGCAGACTACACTGACCTGCAGCGCTCCTGGTCTCTGCTCTGGATCCACTCCTAATATCACCTGGATATGGAGTGGATCAGGACAAAACCTCTATGAAATCAAAGAAAATAACACTGAATTCAAGTCTGAGGATATGCCTGCCTTCAAGTCAACTCTGACCTTTAACGCTTCAACAAAACACAACGGTGGTCAGGTCACCTGTAAGGTCACCTGTAACGTCACCTGTAAGGTCACCTTCAAAAATGTCAAAACAAATGAGACAAAAACTCTTAATGTCAAGTGTGAGTATTACTCTTGGCAAAAGTATATTTTATCATTATTACAGTATTAGTAGTAGTAGCAGTAATTATAATAATGTTGTAATTACTGTAAGTGTAAAACTTTCATGACTGACATTATATTTTGTCTGCTCTTATTTTTTGCATTTTTTACTTAAAAAAGCAGTTTTCATTAAAATCTGGAAAGTAAATGTAATATTAATTACATTGTTGTGTTCTTCAGTATCAGATATTCTTATATTGAAGCAATGTGTTAAGACTATTTATGTTCCTATGAGTTTACTGTAATCTTGATGCTGAGCTTCTTATTCTGTTTTTGCAGATGCAGCAAGAATCTTGAATAACGCTTGTGTCGCTCAGTCAAAGGTTTTGACCTGTGTGTGTATCAGTGAGGGGTTTCCTTCACCCACCATCAAATGGCCACACTTGGAGAGCCACACTGAGTACTCTGTAACAACCAATGTGTCAAACACCAGAGTCACCAGCACCATCACTGTGTCCCAAGATCACTATCACAACTCCACTATTGAATGTGTCAGCAGTAATAGTATTGGAAATACCTCATCAAGTGTCAGCCTTATAATAAAAGAGTTTAATGCTAATTCATCATCATCAAACGATACAGAAAATAACTGTAAGTATTTACGAGTGAAATATCTCCCCTATACTCAAATTTAAGACAACTCCACTATTGAATGTGTCAGCAGTAATAGTATTGGACAACTAAATCACAGCATTACAGTAAAGAAGTTAAATAGAGTTAGTAAGTATTTACAAGTAAAATATATCTCCTATACTAGAGCTATCAAAAAATGTAAGACATTCACTTCCTGTTTTTACATGTTTTATATAACATAAGCAAAAAACATTTTTCAACATTGTGATTTCAGATCTTTACAAACAAGACCCGAAAGTTATTGCTGCGACATTGAGGGCCTTTCTGATTTGTCTTATTGGGATAATTCTTTCAGCAGTTGTTGCTTTTTTGGTAACAAAATCCAACAGGTACAGTTACATTTCAGAGTTTAATTTTGGAATGTGAAGATTATTTTTTTATTTTTGTAAATATATATAGATTATTTTAATCTAAGAATTTAATCGACTTCTAATATCAATCCTATTATATTACAAAAAAACTGTTCCTATATATTTGATGCAAATGACCTCTTTCATTGTATCACAATGCAGCTTTTTTAGCGATAAACATCCACACATTGGTTTATTTTAATACAATATAATAACAAAACTGATGAGACAAAACATTTTGACAGTTGCTGCTTTTTATTGCTTTATATGCTGTTCTTTGCTTGCAGCTACAAGAAACAGGTTTTAAAATATCACACAATGTTCCACCAGTTATGGATGACATCTGTCAGTCACACATTTTCTAATATATGCCGATTTTTGATTTCACCATTGTTAGCATAATGTTTATATGCTTCATTTGGTCATAATGTTTGGGCTAATCATGTATAGTTAGTTTGACAATCTGTCATTTCCAATACCCTGTAATTCCTAGCTAATGGGACCAGTATACATAAGTAATGCACATATCATATGTACATATAAGGATAAATTGGAATTTATGATTCAAGATATAATTTGTTCCCTCGAAAAATGAAAAAAACAAAACAAAAAAACAGAGTGACCACAGAAAAAATTCAGTTTATGTAAATGCCCTGCTGTTGTTGTGAGCTGCTGTGGGACCTTCTGCAAGAAGGATTCATATTAATTGATTTGTTCTCAGAAAAAAATGGAGGAGGTCTGAAAACCTGGAGACTGTGACCACTGAAGCAGTTCCAATGGTAATGTATATCATTAGCTAGCCTTCTGTCATGTAGCTTAATTATACAGATGTTTAACTTTTATTAGCTGACAAATTATCCTGCAATGTGTCTGATAGCTGGATGCTGATCAAGCAACAGTATATGATGGGATCCATGAGCGAGAGGCAGGTGAAGGAGAAACTTAGTCATGTGAGAACGCATTGCTGGTGACAATGATGACATTGCACCAAAGACGTGGACAACATTGACAATGACGTCAAAACCAGGAAGGAGAGGAGAAACAGAATATGTTGAAATAAAGACAGAAAAAAGGGACAATGATGATCATGTGTTGTTGCAGCACTTACAAAAAAGAAAAATCATTCAGATATTAGGCTATGGTGTTTAATGCAGTCTAAATAAAACAATAACAGGGTTTCTAATATAGATGTACATCCTGGCAAAGAGGTTTTCATAAAACACACTCTCATGTGATGGCTTCTTGTAAGTGGCAGTCCTTAGCGGGGATTAGCTAAAGATATCAAGACATGCAATCTTAATCTAATGCTATGCTACTCCACTTCATTTATTACAAGGAAACTTTGAGGTGCCAACTATACTGTGTAAATAATGTAATAAATCTACTTATAAACTCCAACTTCAACAAAAGCATAACCAAAGTGAAACTGTGTGAATCTTTGTGGAGACGTTCTTGTATGCAAAAAAGCATCTGTACATTTCACATATGTCTGTATCAGGTAAAATCAGTAGCTTCGTGTAAGTTTTTGTTTTATCACTTCAATAAAATTCAAATCTAAGTTCAAAGTAAATGTGATCATTATTATGCTTGCAATAGCTGTTGTTCAGTTTTCTTCTATGGCTTAAAATCTTGTGAATTCACAGATAACTGTTATAGTCTACTACTGTGGTAAACTGTGAGAACAGGACATTTAGAAAATCTACTGGAGCTCACATTAGAAATTATTGTGAGTTGTGAGTATTTTACCCACACTGAGCTGCTAAAACAGATCGTGTGTTCCCCCACTTGCCAAATTTAACTTTAACCACTGACTGTTTTTTTCTGTTTTTTGGTGTGGAGGCAAAGCCACCCAACATCATGCAGGCAACAGAAAATGTATATTTTAAATAACAGATTAAGTCTGAGTACATTCATTAGAATTGTAATTAAAATTTAGATTAATTTGTTTTCTCATTTACTAATATTATATTCTGTAATATTACTAATTACAGAATTTCTGTACTCTTGCCTCCTCTGCCTGTGCCCCCGTGAGCGAGAACACCTTCACTGTTTTTGTTTTCAAGTTTCAGAAGCTGTCAAGGTCAAGGCTCAGGACTTGCTCCATATGTTGAGTGTTGTTCACCTCTTAAAACTGTTTCCTTTCTCCGTGTTCTGTCCACACTAGTAAACATGCTGTGTGCTTTGAGGCCACAGAAAATTTCAGCTATTTCTAGATTTGGTGCCTCTCAGTCGAGGGATGCCTGTGTTGTGCTGGACACCTGGAAATCCTGCTATTGCAAAAGTCCAGCTCAGTCCTTCAGGCTATTTCTCATCTCCACAAAAACAGAACCCTGGAGAGGTGCTTGCAGTAGTTTTAGTTTCTTTCAGTTTTCTTTTGCAACCTACAGAAAAATTGTGTGAATTTACAGATGACTGTTATAGTGTCTTACTGTGGTAAACTCTGAGAACATGTTTAGCCAGACTGAAATTATACCGATGTCTATTTAGGAAGTACATAAATATATACTTTAGTTCTCGCGAGAACAGTAACTGCAGATTATACTAATTCACACCACAATATACAGATCAAACATGAAACTGCATTTATGTAGAAGCTTTGTCTTTAAATCTACCGATATTTAAACAGTTTGAAACAATACCTCAACTGCTCACTGCTCTGGACATTCTCCTGAAATCATGTGGACGTGAAGAGAGCGAGTCAGAATGACACAGACATAAGAGAAAACATTTAGCGTCTCATTGCTAAATATGAGGTCAGTCTCTTGATCATTAATATGCAAATTGCCATGACCACCAGTCTGCAGTCAGCTGAGACTAAAGAAGTCACTTGGATGGGTGATGAAACGTTTCTCAGAATCAAATTTGTGGGAGTATTGCTGTAGGTTTTTGACACCTGTAACTGTGACGTTTGCATCAGAAATCAACATATAGACATTCTTCATCTTACTAACAATAATAACTCGATATGATCTAGAGTCTGACTCGTCGAGGTCATTGAAGCTTTTTTTCAGATCTGACTTCAGCACTGACAACCTCCCTTGAAACTTAAATGCTGCTTTCTTAGAGCTTCCATGATGTTTGTGTCAAATGACATCAGAACCATCTTCTGTAATAACAGAACATGACAAAACAACACAGTCCAGCCTTTGCTGTTATTTATTTAATTTACTTCTCTTTGCATCTTTAACATGTTTCCAGGAAGTTCTTCTATACTCTGTCCACCACTATTTCCTCTTAGACTGCAGCCACACTTAGAGCTAAAACCACCATTAATGTGACATTTTAACAGCAATGAAATCAGGGATTATTTTTAGTATCAAGTGTGAAGCTTTGAAATATTTGGGAGATTCAGGGAGTTCTGCATCTATGTTAATGATGTTTTTGGTGCAACTTAAATAAATAAAATAATAGCCACATATTTAATTATGATTTTTATTAATATGAAAAGAGAAACTCCCACAGATATTTGAAAGAACTTCTGTCTTTGCTAGAGATGGATTTCAAGTTTGCTGGGTTGCAAAATGTCATTTAGGTGAGTGATGAAATTTTTCTCCCACTGAAAACATCCAGCTAAAAAGAATCAGCTTTTTGGGATTTACACTGTGTTCTAAAAGGTTTCTGGACAATTATTATGATTAGTATGTTGCCCCATATAGTATAATTTTATTCACTCTAAGTTCCTGTTGACACTTTACTATTTTAAGGTCACAGTTGTTTCAATCTAAATACAGTTTGTCCTCATCAGTAGTAAAGACTTCATACCTATGTGCATGTATAGAATAAGGCTGCTTTTGCTCCTTTATAGCTTTATGAAGTTACCTGATATGACTTCTGCCCACTCTCCGATGCTATCTAAAAACTTGTCTGATAAAGAAAGTTTTGTTTATGAGTATATTGTGAGTGTATTTTTGAAAATGCAAAACAGAACATAGTGAAACATAAGAGGTGGTGTCAATCTGGTGGAACCAGCACCCAATACAGGAAGCCTGAATTGTCTCTCTGCTAAAAGAGTCCTACCCTCTGACATATGAGTGTTACCCAACAGTCTGTACAGAGCTTAGATAGAACAAATGTGGATGAGGCGATTCGCCCAGCTCTAACTGCCTCAAAACGATCAGAATTTCTACCCCGGTTGTCTCAGATAAAAACCAGGGACAGGACTGGCCTTGTAGGCCCAACCTCCATCAGCCATATCCATTAATGGCAGCTCCCTTCTAGACTGGTGTACTTAACTGGTAATTAACTGGGTTAAATTTAGGGGCCTGGACAGAAGGCCTCAAGAGTCTGTTATTTCTTTTTTTTTTTTTTTGTCCCGTTTGGATCTTTAGCCATCAGAATTGTTGTCTTAAGGCCAAGATAGATGCCAAGTGGATTTATTTTACCAAGTGGATCATCATGGCCTTGCCATATTGGTCCATTTGATTGACCTTTATTATAATTATGAATTTATTTTATTTTCAGTTGCTACAAACGGGACAGACATGACTGGGGGATAGGACAGGGAGAAAGAATGAAAGAAAGAGAGGGAGAGAGAGAAAACCAAAGGGGAGAAGAGACGGTGAGAAGGGGGGGGGGAAGAAAGAAAAAACAAAAACAAAAAAAACAACAAAAAAAACCAAACAAACAAAACTCCTGGGTCACCTGTATGGAGAAAAAAAACAGAAGAGAAAGCAAACAACAAAGAGCAACATAATAAAAAAAACAGCACCATCACAATAAACTAGCTAGCAGTAGATATCAGTAGATACTGAATAATAAACGATATTGTGCAGCACGCAAGATAGACAGCGCACAATGTGCTTTGAGGCAGCAGCCAAGAAAGCTCTAGTCCGCGTCTGTGAATACCCGTGTGTACACCTGTGTGCATACCTGTGTGGATCAGCATGCTTGCATTCCAAAGGTTTCTCCATGTAACGATCTGCTAGGGAGTGTGGGGAGCCACAGCCCCGTCCTCCAGGGTATGAAGCAGGTATGGAGGAGATCAAAACTCCAGACATCCAGAGGCCCCCAGAACACAAGAGACCAAGGAAGACCAACAGAGGGGCAGCCGTGCCACTGTCCCAGTAAGAGCTGAGGAGAGTCCCAGATGAGGGCTCACTCAGCAGCTGCGGAGCAGAAGCCAGGGGGGGTTGCAGTGACGTGCCCGTGAGCTCCGCCGGCAGCCAGCTGTGCCTGAGTGACCGAGCCCCAGGCCGAGAGGCCGGGGGCACCCCACCTCCGAAGTGGCCCGAGCAAGCCCCAGGCTCCAGGCCCCGATAAGCGGCTGCCAAGGAGTGAGCCGGTGTGTACCCGGACGCCCACCCCCAGACACAAAGAACCACCAACGCACCGATACCTGAGGGAGTCCGCCACTGGCAGGGGAAGTGGTGGTGGGTGGAGATAGGCCTCCAAACCTTGGAGGGCCTGAGATGTCCCCAGAGAGGTGGCGTCTGATACCCAACCTGACATATAGACACAGACATACAGGCACACACAGACACAAACATCCATTCCCACCCTCATGCTCTCATATGCACTTACTCCACACTCAACCAACGTGGAGACAGACATAAAGAGACGCTGTACACACGATCACACTCCCCAAGCATACTCTACAAACCGGGTCTAGGTACCCTTGCCCTTGGAGGGGGGAACTGCACCCAGACCCAGGTGGTGTTACCCTTTTCCCTGCGGTGGGGAGAGGCCAAACCACAACATTAGGGTGATCCATCTTCATCAGACCCCACTTACATCACACAATTGGTACAGTTTGATAATGATTTATTTATAATGTGTTAGTTTGTTGGGTAATTTGACACTAAAAAGGAGCTGGTGACTAAGAAAAACAGGAGAAAACTATAATCAAACAAAAAAGGCCACCCCTAAAAAACTTGTTTGCAAAGGTCTGCTGGTTGGGATGAGCTGAGGAGGAATGAATAGCAGTCCATGGTTGCATTAACATATAAGTCATTTCCAGCTAGTTAGCCAATCAGTATGGTCCATCCTCTGTATCCACCAATCACGGAAAGGTACCTGCACACTAAGATTTGCATATTAGACAACACTATGACAGCAGTCGACCATCATTTTCCCTTCTTTGTCTTAATTTTAGCGTATTCCGTTTTTCTTGTAATTTAATGTTCCCTATAGTTTACCGAGAAGTTAATTAATGCACTACTAGTGTAATATTCAGATATTGTCCAACTAAGAATTTACATTACCAATGGAACAGCTTCAATGGTCACCATATCCAGGTCTTCAGTTTTCAGAGCTCGTCTGTTTTTTTCTGGAATGAAATTAATTAATAGAAATGAAAATTACTGAAGACCCCACCAAAGCCCAGAAGTTCACATAATTTGGGTGTTTTCTGTGATAACTTTGGTTCCTCAAAGACAAAAAATTTATTAATTCTTACATGTAATTTTAAAAAATGCTTTATTTATGTATATTGTCCTGATTAGTTAGGAATCACAATTTATTAACAATTACTAACTTGCCTTTATAAGTTTTTATATAAGATGAGTTAAAACTTTATGAAAAAATTGAGCAAATAAAGATAAGCTTATAACAATGGTGCTAATAATAGTAAAGGCAAAACTGGATACTGGGATATATTACAAGATATGTACAAAAATTCAGGTTAATTGATTAATGTTAGAACTAGCATAAATGTAGCATTGACACGTTGGTTGTTACATACTCAGTGTGGCTTTTCAAATGTGGCCACCATAAAATGGCCAACTCCTCACTGTTGCACATACAGCACAGAACCTCTGATTGAACCTCACACCCAGAGCTATTCAAAATTCTTGGACCAGCTGCAAATACTGAAAATGAATCTCAACATTAGGTCAAATCCACAGTAAACTCACATGAACAGAAATTTCCTCCATATGTGTAAGAGTAAGGAAGACAGGATTTTATTCATTATTAATAAATATGAAAAAATGTACTCACATTTTACATGAATGGTTTTCATAATGATTTTGTTCTTGTTTGTTGCTATACACTTCTACTGTCCAGAAAGTTCTGGTGTCATATTAGAAATGGTAAGAGAAGCTGACCCATTGCCTTTTGTGGTTTTACTTTCAATTTTTCTGTTCAAGTCTTTGTTGGTGTCAGATTTAATCCAGTTGATAGAAGATGCAGTGAAACTGCCAGCACTGCAAGTTAAGATTAAGGGAAGCACCCTTCTTCACAAATGTACTTCCACAGATTTTTAGTTCCTGAAGATCTAAAAAAAGTGCTAGAAAAATGAACAAACAAATGAATGATGACTTAAACAAGTCAGAATCTGATTTAGGGTTCCCTAGATGGGATTCTAGCACAGCATGTAAGAGGCCCCTGAGATTTGGAATAAAAGTGGTCGTATTAAGTACAAGATTTTCTGTGACAAATATAAGCTCTCTCCCCACCGAGGTATACTAAGACATCAGTTCATACCTGACAAAAAGCAGATTCAACAGTTACCATTTGTGTTTTACGTTAGTACATAGTTTTTTATTAGAACTGTCCAAAAAGAGAAAACAGGGTCTTTCCTTTGTGTTTAATCTGCATCTTTTTCACAAAAAACATTTTTTGTGTGGTAATGATTTAAACTCCTAAGACCCAAACTCTTCCATGGCATGCATTTTTTAATATCTCTTTGATATTTGGGCTGATTGGGACCTGATGAATATAAAAACAAAGAATTACCAGATTTTTTTTTTTTTAATCAAATTTTTGTGTCTGAGAAAAATGAGAGCCACGTATGAGGATATTCATTTGAAATTTCGATAGAACAGTTGCAGTATAATGTCCTCATAAGTGGATATCAGGCCCTTGTTGAGCAAGATTTAGTATTTTGGTCTAAATAACCCAAAATGTGATGTCCACATATGTGGACGCCAGGTCCTAGGACAGGGGTGGGCAATTCCAGGCCTCGAGGGCCGGTGTCCTGCAGGTTTTACATCTCACCTTGGGTCAACACACCTGAATCACAGGTTTTTTTTGTACTCTGTTGGAGATTATTTTTTCTTGGTTTGGTACTAGATGCAGAGCTAAAACTTCTTCTCACATCACATTATGTCATTGTGTGAAACTTTAATTCGAGATGTTGGAGTATCAATAACTTTATTAACGTCGCCCTATTTCCTCTTAATACCAAGCAACTAATTTTTCTTCTCTGTCAGAGACATGAGTCTGAGAACACTACGTCAAACACCATTTCTTTTTCTATTGAGGTCACATTTGTACCACATGGGCTTTCTTTTCAAAAAGAGTCTTAATTTTCATTTATTGGGATCTCATAAATGTACAGTTATTTTACCTCTTCCAAAACAAAACATTCACTCATTTACCTCACATTTTCAGCCATCGTCCATACTTCACGTTGTTGTTTAATAGGCTCTGAAACCTTTGGGCATTACAATATTTAGAAGACATAAACAATTTTTCAGTTGAATTTACACACATACACACACACACACACACACACACACACACACACACACACACACACACACACACACACACACACACACACACACACACAATATATATATGCTAAAGTACATTAAATTCTACTTCTCCTGTCTTTATTAATTCAATTTCAACATACTGAAATCGGGTTGTTTTTTTATTGATTTGTTTAGTTGAAAAATGAAAAGAGGACACCGCTGCCCACAACCACCAACATGTAGTCGTCTGATTACACCACACAGAAAACAGGCAACCAGGTTTTAGAAAAAAAAATATCAGAGCACACAAACCAGAGGGCGGTGCCCATTTCTGAAGTGAAAGTAGCATTAATGCCAGTCTTCAAATGACCTGAAATTTTATTTATTTATTCATTCATTTTATAAAACAGGAAAACAGGAAATGCGGCCCACGGCCATCAAATAAGTGGACCTCTGATCTCAAACATAAAACAAGCAACAATGGTTCCTGGTTATAACAGGTCAATAGGTTGAGACAGATTCTTCAGCATTTGGCAGCCTGTCAAAGTAACAAATGATCTTGACGTCTGTGATAAGGGGGGAAATAACAAAGCCCTCTGGAAAGTGAGAGCTCTCCTAAATACATTTCAACAAAGCTGCCATGAAAAGATTCCCTTCACAGGCCGGTGTCCTGTATGGGCTTTACAAACCAAATCCCAGAACTTCAGAGAGCTAGCTTACACAATTCCTTTTATCCATAATGGACTTCTCAGACTCATCAAAAGCTGCTTTTTCCTTTGCCTGAACTTTCATCTTCTTGCTCTAATATCTGGTGGTCATTTGCTGACATCTCTAAGTATGACTAAACTTCCACAAATATCTTCCTACCTCACTCAGGCCTCATATCATTCCATAATCAAACAGGACTTAATTTCCACTAAAAAAAAAAAAAAAAAAAAAAATTAAATTAAAAAATGAAGCAACATGATTTACCACAGGATTAAGACATAGATATAGACAAAGACAAACAGGAACACACAGACACAAACATGCATTCCCACCCTTATGAACACATATACAAATACTCAGCACTCACCCAACGTGGAGACAAACAGAAATCGACACCTTACACACACTCACACTCCCCAAACATACTCTATACCCCAGGTCCAGATACCCTCAACCCCGGAGAGACAATCGGCTCCTAGACCCAGGAGATGTTACCCTTTTCCCTGGGGTGGGGTCACGCAAGTAGTCCCTACCTGGGACCAGCTCCCCTGCTGACTCCAATGACTTCCACAAGCAGAGAAAGAGAGAGTAATGCATTGTGCTGAAAAATTATTAAATGATCTCAAGAGAAACTGCCTCTGCTTTCAAGGAGAAAACTTAAATTTCAGCTCTAACTCCCATGTGCAGGAGTATTGCTACTGTGAATGAACGGAACGGAAAAAAACCCATCCACCCAAACATGTGGTAATAATGAGTATGCGCCGTTTTGTGTGTGTGTGTGTGTGCAGTGCTTGTCTGTGCCACAGATAGCTTTTATCAAAATGTGACGATTAGCAAAAGAGTGGGTGAAGGTGTGTCACTGTGGAGATGGGTGTCAGATTATTTTTAATCCGCGATACAAGTCTTGCATAAATGCGTCAAAGTTCCGCAAAGCCTCGCTTTGCCCATCACTACCACTAACCCACAGTCAGCAGGCAATATGATTGCAATACTTTGTAGTATTAGAATTTGCAATGGTATTTGTGTCTTTACTACTTTTGCTTAGACCAGTGGATCACAGTGACAGTTGGACAGTTGGTCCTTGGTGGAGTGTTGTGCAGACACTATCAGGAATTAGTCCAGCATAATTTAACATAAGGAATCAAACAAATACAAAGTGTGATTTGTGCATGCATTATTTACTAATTCAATTAGATATTAATTATTTAAATTAAAAAAGTTGAAGACATTTACACCACACAATGACACACAGAAAAAATACAAAGGATATGAAACAGGTGAGTAAAATATGGACCAGTTTTAACAGTTTACAATGTGCTTGTTTTACACAAATTAAATAGAGAAACAGAGGTGTAGAAAATCTAACGGTTTTTTTTTTTTTTTACCTCACCAAGCAGGACCAGGCAAAATATACAAGCTGTCAGTGCAGAAGCACCAGGTTCACAGTCTCATGACAGACCACAAGATACAGACTGACTTAAGGGTTTACTCTGCCCTCTGCTGGTGAGTGTAACAAATGTGCAGAGGGCATTTAACCTACAGTAGACATGTTTTATACTCAAAATTATTAATCTCATTAAGCTATGACAGAATGTCCAGAGAGAAAAGCATCCCGGGAAGAATTTGTTGAGTAACATTTTCCCAGAACGAGAACAATATTGGCCATTAAAAAGTGCTCACCTGTTGGACGTTTCAAGCAAGTATTTATCCTTAAACGATCTAGGTAAGTTAGTATTGCCACACCTGATAGGATTTGGCTCAGATTTTATGTCTGATGATCTTTGAGGCATAACACTCCTATTTAATGGGGACTGGGATGTAAACTAGGAGTACACTAGCTGTGATGCCCTGAGGCTTGGTTTGTGCCTGCTGTCTTCTCTTGGTCCTGACTGGGGACCTTTTACATGTTAGGCAAATGTGTTCAGTCCAAAGAAGCACACTTACCCTTGCATAATAAAACATTTAAAATGTTACCTGAAAAGGTTATTAAACCAAAAACATGACAGCAAAATAACAGAGGGATTAGGAAATTATGTCCAAGTTCCAGTTCTTATTTTGCAGAGACGCAACTTTAAGACGCAGAGGTGTGGAGATGACAGTGTGAGAAAAATGGTTCAAAGTGGAATTATTCATACACAAAACCACCAGATCAAAGACATTCATCCGAGGGAAACCCACAATGAAACTCAAATTTTGTCGATTACATCATTCACAGTGGAGTACACTGGCTCGTCTTCCTCTTTCTCCTTTTCTAGTTCAGACTGTTTCAGGTCCATCTCTGTCATCATCTCCTCCTCCTCGCCCTTCACCATTTCATCTTCCTGTTTGTCTTTTATTGCTTTCTTAATTTCAGCATACTCCGTCTTTGTGCGTTCTTGCTTTCTCTCTGACTTGCTGTTTCTTTTCAATAGGGAAAAATCAATGTCTGCATACTCCACTTCTTGCGGAGCACCGCTGAGTTCAGGCACGTCTTTCTCTGCTGCCACACTTTCATCTTCAACTTCTTCTTGTGGGTTGGACTGATTGTCTTGTGTTTCTTGACCATCATATATGTGCTAGGTACAACGTAAATGATACAAGTCAATTACCAGCCTCCAAAAACCCAGTATTGCACATTAGATTGTGTCTATCTGGGTAATCTGCAATACTGCAATACTAATGTCAAAATCATGTCATGCAGTTCTTTCTTCTGTGGGTTGAAAATCAGGTTGATTCAAACCTAAATTACTTTTTCACAATGCTTACACATTCCTTACATTTTTCCATTAAGTTTAAGTTGTGGTGTTTGAAATAGCAGCAAGAAAGACAGAAATCATGGTGCTGACTGTACTATAAGACATACTATCTAACAGAAACTTCAATTTATGCATTTTTTTTTGGTAAAACTCCTAATTAAAGATGAAGGTCTATTACATTGATTGTTTGATTAAAAATCTGATATGGCTGTGTACAGAGGCAAAACTACAGAAATTCTGTCTTTATCCAACAAATTATGGATCTACAGGGAGTGCAGAATTATTAGGCAAATGAGTATTTTGTCCACATCATCCTCTTCATGCATGTTGTCTTACTCCAAGCTGTATAGGCTCGAAAGCCTACTACCAATTAAGCATATTAGGTGATGTGCATCTCTGTAATGAGAAGGGGTGTGGTCTAATGACATCAACACCCTATATCAGGTGTGCATAATTATTAGGCAACGTCCTTTCCTTTGGCAAAATGGGTCAAAAGAAGGACTTGACAGGCTCAGAAAAGTCAAAAATAGTGAGATATCTTGCAGAGGGATGCAGCAGTCTCAAAATTGCAAAGCTTCTGAAGCGTGATCATCGAACAATCAAGCGTTTCATTCAAAATAGTTAACAGGGTCGCAAGAAGCATGTGGAAAAACCAAGGCGCAAAATAACTGCCCATGAACTGAGAAAAGTCAAGCGTGCAGCTGCCAAGATGCCACTTGCCACCAGTTTGGCCATATTTCAGAGCTGCAACATCACTGGAGTGCCCAAAAGCACAAGGTGTGCAATACTCAGAGACATGGCCAAGGTAAGAAAGGCTGAAAGACGACCACCACTGAACAAGACACACAAGCTGAAATGTCAAGACTGGGCCAAGAAATATCTCAAGACTGGTTTTTCTAAGGTTTTATGGACTGATGAAATGAGAGTGAGTCTTGATGGGCCAGATGGATGGGCCCGTGGCTGGATTGGTAAAGGGCAGAGAGCTCCAGTCCGACTCAGACGCCAGCAAGGTGGAGGTGGAGTACTGATTTGGGCTGGTATCATCAAAGATGAGCTTGTGGGGCCTTTTCGGGTTGAGGATGGAGTCAAGCTCAACTCCCAGTCCTACTGCCAGTTTCTGGAAGACACCTTCTTCAAGCAGTGGTACAGGAAGAAGTCTGCATCCTTCAAGAAAAACATGATTTTCATGCAGGACAATGCTCCATCACACGCGTCCAAGTACTCCACAGCGTGGCTGGCAAGAAAGGGTATAAAAGAAGAAAAACTAATGACATGGCCTCCTTGTTCACCTGATCTGAACCCCATTGAGAACCTGTGGTCCATCATCAAATGTGAGATTTACAAGGAGGGAAAACAGTACACCTCTCTGAACAGTGTCTGGGAGGCTGTGGTTGCTGCTGCACGCAATGTTGATGGTGAACAGATCAAAACACTGACAGAATCCATGGATGGCAGGCTTTTGAGTGTCCTTGCAAAGAAAGGTGGCTATATTGGTCGCTGATTTGTTTTTGTTTTGTTTTTGAATGTCAGAAATGTATATTTGTGAATGTGGAGATGTTATATTGGTTTCACTGGTAAAAATAAACAATTGGAATGGGTATATATTTGTTTTTTGTTAAGTTGCCTAATAATTATGCACAGTAATAGTCACCTGCACACACAGATATCCCCCTAAAATAGCTAAAACTAAAAACAAACTAAAAACTACTTCCAAAAACATTCAGCTTTGATATTAATGAGTTTTTTGGGTTCATTGAGAACATGGTTGTTGTTCAATAATAAAATTATTCCTCAAAAATACAACTTGCCTAATAATTCTGCACTCCCTGTATATGTGGTTCAGCATTCCTATGTTATAGTCCACAGTGTTTTCATGAAATAATCTTAATGAGAATAACTGGGATTATGTTGATTTATCTGTTTTCAGTGATTTAGGAGGATTATGCAAAACTTACCCTTTTGGGTAACATGAAACTAGGTGGAGAAATAAAGGGTGGGCTTATGAAAAGAACCAATTAATTTTTGGTACTGATCTGTCCCTGTTTTTTAAAATTGCAAAACTTTGAAGCAAATATAATCAAATATAATTTGATTATATTTGCATGTTCGAAATAAATTATATCTATCTAAAAAAAAAAGATGAGTTTTCTTTTTCTCTGTCCTCTTTTATTGCATATATTTTCCTTAAGCAAATGCTGATGAAACAGACTGATAGAGGTTGGACGTAGTTCAAAGGTATCATGAATACACAGTAACCTACCTCCAGTACTTGTTTATCCTTGCAGATCTTTTAGTAAGTTAAAACTATATAGAAAACCAAAAGACTAAATATGTATATTTCAGTAATGAGGATATTTGTGCACAATTAAATACTTTATAATTATGTTAAAAAAAAAAAAAAAGCCAAATGAACATAAATACCTGTGGATCGTCTTGACTTGTTACCATCTCCAAAGTCTCATCCAAATTTCCAGAATTCTTTGTTTTTTTTCTGAATAAAAGGGTTTTACATTATTAAAGTCAAGTGTAAATACATCTATTTAAAAAAAACGAAAATATAATAAAAATAAGTGTCGTACCTTGAACATTTTTTAATCAAACAGCAAACAACTGCAGAAAGAACTACTCCAATCAAAAAGGCAATGATGATTTCTAAATATCCCACGTTCAAAACGGATGAGTCAGCTGTACTCAAATGGAACAACATGAAAAAGGTAATTTCAAAGATGCTTTCAATTATATACAGTCCAATTAATTGATTTTCTAATGTTTTTATAAATGCAAAGGTCTCACTTATGAAAATTAGAATACATACCTACTGTATCGGGCACACTTCGGATCATTAGATTTTTTTTTGCTTCTCCCTTTTCATTGTTGCTCACACATTCAACAGTGCTGTTGCCATAGTTTTTTACCTTTAGACTGACAGTGCTGTTGACTGTGTGATTTGACACAGTCGTTTTGATAGCGTACTCTTTGTGGTTTCCTAGGAGCGGCCATTTGATGGTAGGTAAAGGAAACCCTTCACTGATACACACACAGGTCAAAACCTCTGCTTGAAGCACACATTCAGAGACATCCTGGATCTTTGAAAACCCTGAAAACACATGACCAGAAATATAAACAAGGTAAGGTATGATTTTAAGTGTAAATATGAACTTCACATCAAACAACCGTACTATCTACTTACAAGACACAATCACACTGACAGATGATGTTACAGTTGTGTCTGGATGTGTTGCTGTGCAGGTGTACTGTCCCGAATCTTCTGCTGTCACATTCTGGATGACAAGTGTAGCTGAGCCACTGTCATTTTGCAGGTCAGTGTAAGCTCCAGTATCTTTGCTGTTTGTTTTAGAGCTAAGGTCTCTCCACATGATAAGGGCTGGAGGAAAACTATCAACACTGCAGGTCAGATTCAGAACATCTCCCTCCTTTATGATTGTATTCCCAGTGATTTGAGGTGTCCTTGTATCTGTGGAGCACATTGCAGTAGTTTTTTTCAGAATGAAGAAAATAATTGAAATAAAATGGGAAAAAACAATAATCAGCTTAGTTGTCCTCTGTGGTAACAACCATCATAAAACTATTCAAAAAGGTAAAGTCAAATTTGTCTCCAGATATTTTGCTGTACAGATGTATAGATATACAGTTCAGTGTATTCTTATCACATTTGGGATGACAAGCTGATCCAGTGTCATTGTGCAAATCAGTTTAATTGCAAAGGTCTGTGCTGTCAGTTAAGTGTCAGGACTGACAAAGCCATCCACCACTAGCAAATGTCAGTGTTGCTGTCTTTGACACTGACCTGCAGTGTTGTGCAAGTCAGTGTAATTTTCATTGTAAAGGTCTGTGCTTCCCTCATTAACAGTTATATTCCCAGGGATCTCGAGTTTCCTTTTATCTGTGGCACAGTTTTGGTTTATTAAGGAGGTAAAAAAGCACAAAGAATTATTGTAGTTTTTTTTTTTAAAAAAAGAAAAGAAAACCAGTGATGGGAATAACGGCGTTACAAGTAACGGCGTTACTTTTTTCAGTAACGAGCAATCTGACTAATTACTATTCCTATCATTACAACGCCGTTACAGTTACTAACAAGAAAATGCGGTCCGTTACTATTTTTCAACAAACAGACGATTGAAGCTGTGTTCAGCTTACCGCACCTTATTTCAGTTGCACGGAAGTAGCTGACTATGTAAGTAATCTGCGCGCTACAGTTTTAAACAGCTGCGCGCGCTCCCGCGGACGGTATTCACGATCACTTTCTAGCACAACACCTGGAGCTAAGGGGGCAAAACAATCGCACGGGTGCTGCTGTTTGACTGAGGAAGAATTAAGAAGTCGTGGTAAGCCAATCACATGACCACTTAAAGACTTAAAGGTGATATTTACCAGTTTTTAAACTGTGTTGATAGGCCACGTGACAAATCTCTGTTTGTCGACTATAATAAATGTTGTTGCCCTTGCTAGTTGGCTTCAGAAATAATGGTCAGTTTAACTAATTATTTGTACTTCATTAATGTGCAAGGTCAGTTAAGTGTTAGGACAGACAAAGCCATCCACCATTAGCAGATGTCAGTGTTGCTGTCTGTGACAGGAAGTTATAAGCAATGAAGAAAGACATTAAGATAGATGCTGGAAGCTCATGACAGCAATGCTAAGCATTATATCCAAAGCACAATGTGCCTATTATTTTAAAATATAAGAAATGGGTTCCAATGGCTCTTTAATACATAGATGTGGGACAGCTTCATATTTAAAAGTGTCTGACTACAGTTGTTTAATTTCTTTAAACTCATATTTTCAGATGCCTGAGTGAAAAAAAAGCTCTGTCTAAAAGCACAAAGTTATTTACTTACATATTACTGTTATATTGATGTTTTCCTGCAGGGTATTGTTGATATGTTTTGCTGTACAGACGTACTGTCCAGAATGTCCAGTTGTAGCATTAATTATGGAGAGTGTGGCTGATCCAGTGTCATTGTGCAGGGTTATATCAGAACCAAGTTTAGACCACATAATCAGAGATGGAGGAAAACTTTCAACACTGCAGGTCAGGTTCAGAGTTTCACCCTCCTTCACATTTGTGCCCCCTGTGATGTTAACTTCCTTCACATCTGTTACACAAAAATACAAATTACACAATAATGAAACTTCTCTTTTTCTCTTTCCAGCAAGAACAGTTGACCAAGAGAGCACACTGCTTTCAAAAGAATTCAGCATACAAAGTTATATAGTAAAAATACTCACAGTTTACTTTTAAAGTTGAACCCTCCTCTGTAGTTTTTTCTCCAGTGAAGCGGATTTTACAGGTGACATTGGTGTTGTGGTGTTCAGCAGAGGAGTTGAAAGTCAGAGTTGAAATGTGTCTTTGTGTGAAAGCAGTTAGAGTTTTAGTCCTGAAAGAAGTGCTGCTTCCTGTAATGTAAGATTCAGTCCCTCCTGCTCCTCTCCATGTCCAGGTGATTTCAGGAGCAGATCCAGAGCAGAGACCAGGAGCAACACAGGTCAGTGTGGCCTGCTGTCCCTCCGTCAGTGTGGGAATCTTAACTCTGGGTTTCTGACTAAGACCTAGTGGAAACATAGAACGTAAGAATAATCTGGTTAACTGCCTGAAGTTCATCAACTACTTATATTTTGGCTTAAATTATAGGAAATTATGTTAAACAGGTAGATGTGGAACATAAAGTGTTGTATTTCGTTCTAACTGCACACAGGGGTAAATAAATGTGCAAAATCACTTTATACTTGAGACAACAATTAATAAATAAAGTAGCACAAAAACCAATATTTATTCTCAACATCCTTTTTTTGAGGCAGTGTTTGTACCTTCAACTGAGACAGTTGTCTTTTGAATAGATGTAAATCCATCTTCTCTCCAATTTATTTCACCATTAACTCTGATCCGATACAATCCAGAATCCGACTCTTTGAGATCATTAATGATGATGCTGCAGTTTTTCTGTCTTATATCAGGCTCTAAGAGTGACACACGTCCTTCAAAGCCATACTGAACGCGGATATTGTTTTTGCTGTGAAATATTATTTCATCATCATAGACACATCTTGAATTTGCTTCACATTTGTACCAAACTATATGTTTGGGTGTAAATCCAAAACCAGTAGCGAAAGAACACGGGATCACAACACAGAGTCCAGCCTCTGCTGTTAGTGTCTCACTAAGTGTGATGCAGTATTGTCCACTGCATTGTTGTGATGTGCCTGTTAATACAAAGGAGGAGGTAAAAAAAGAGGAAAAGAATATTTGGTTCATCTGAATAGTTGTATAATGCACAAGTCAGGTGACAGTGATCTTATTAATTTATGTGAACTTTAAATTCTGTTACATGAATTTATACTTATAATTTGATTGCATGTCAAAAAACCACTTTTACTCTACACACACATGCACACGCGCACACACACGCACGCACACACACACACACACACACACACACACACACACACACACACACACACATAACCGCATAAAACAAAACACTAATAAAGCAGAATTAGAAGAATATAAAGAAGAAGAATCAAACCTGTTTCAGCACACACACACAAAAGGAAAATCGCCCAGATCAGAACAAACATCCTGACTTGATTCTCGGCACGTTCAGTCTCTCCCTCCAGAGACAAACTTTATTGCAGCAAATGAAGTAAAGAGAGATTAGAACAAAGGAAATGCAACATTTTACGTCACACATCGCAATACAGGATGTTGCATGCTTGGTTATTCCATAGTTATGTACCAGTTTTACCGACTGTGCCAACACCACTACCCTAAAGTTTTTATGGTAAACACATTTCATGAATTCAAGAAGTGGCTTCCATCTAGCAAGTTTTTTGACCAACACAGTTCACACTTTTATATAATCCTGCGGCTCATTTAGTGTTTTAAAATATATTTTCCACAAAAAACATTAAATGTTTGTTTTTTTACCTCTTTTCTCTGGTCTTTCACCACTCCTCTCTCCACCGTGATCTCAGCTGACCTTTATCCTTGAAGTTTCTCTTTCTCGATTCTCTATTTTCTTTCTTCCTTCTTTTTACAACAGGATTTCAGGAAGTGTGAGTACATGTTCAAATTGAATTAGGGCAGACCCACTTTTATGAAGTTATTATTTTATATCGCACTATATATGCTCTAATAAAAAAACTCATCAAGTAATGAAAAAACAAACCTTTATAAAAACAACAAAAAGATGCTCCATGACTGAAACTTTATAAAGATAGGTTGTTGCTGAGCACTGGGAAAAGTTAAGTAGGTTTATTTCCAGGTTTGTTAGATACAATGAATACAAAAACAGGTGCAAGAGAAAAAGAGAAAAAGGCAGGATATGTGAGAGTCTCGGACATTGACAGAAGTATTTTTTGAATGTTAAATTCATGAAATACTCTCAGTTTGGTTATGTTCCTTAGATTTTGGTTTCATTGGTTTGGTTTGGTTGCTAGTGTAATTGTTTATGTCTTCAATACTTATATAACAATAACTATTTTAATGGTTTTGGGTTTATGTTTTCTTTTGATTTGCCTTCTGTTTATTTTGTCTGTGAAGGTTCTCAGTCATCCAGGGCATTCTAGTCTAAGGAGCTTGGAAAGAAAGGCGTCTTGACTTCTTTAGCTTTGTGAAGACGTTTCACTTCTCATCCGAGAAGACTTTCCAGTTCTAAGAGCAAATGGTGGAGAGTCCCAGATTTTAAACCCTATGGGAGTGTCCCCCTGTTTTATGGGCACCCTATTGATCCTCTACCTAATCAGACAAGCTGTGGTCGCAAATTTTGAAGCTATCCTGATAACCTTATCCCACCAACGATGTGGAGATTCAACTTTTTTTTTTTAGATCCACTTAAAATCAAGCACTCAAAAAGATGCTCTGGAAAAAAGTAGAATTCTTGGAACTGAGTTTAATACATTGAATCACATGAACAGCAGGAAAAATACATACAGACATTTAGCAAGAGAATTACATAGCAGAAAGCAAGAAAAGCAGTACAGGCTCAAGCACAGACAGCAGAGCAACACAGAGATGGACAGAAAGAAGCAGCAGGAAGAAAGTGCTGGGGTGTCATCTGGTCCCCTAATATATAGGGACCAGTATCCCCGCCCCCTGCTGCTGGGTAACTTTCCCACTCGTCCTGAATCGTCCAGAGGCCAGTCAGGACCCTTTGGCTTTTTCTTATCACAATTGGGCTAACCCTAACCCAAACATCGCACATTAATCCTAATTATTATATCTTACACAGCAAGTGGCACAATCTGATCTTATACAATATGTTACATGCATAACATGGTGATTCTCATATATAAAAACACTTTATTGTAGGTTTACAATAAAGTTTATTGGCGATGGTGAAGCTAAGGAGGAGAGAAAGCCCAAGTAATAAACACCCGTTTCAAAGAACCAACCTGTGTCTGTGTTGTCGTGAAGAGTACTACACAATAAATATGTGTTAATATAAATTAAACTGGGCAGATATCATTAAAAAGTATTTTACATGTGCTATACTTGTAGGGTAGTGTGGACCAATTGAGAAGAACAAGAACTGAACTTTGAATCACAATAATCCTTCAAAATGTTTTTCTTAAAGTCATGATGACTGAATGCGACAGTCTCATCTGTAATCTTACCTTCACTACTTTATGAAATGTTTATACATAAAATGAATATTGCATGGATTTGCACTACCATGAGTTGACCAACATGGCTGCTTCTTTCATGTTTCAACATTAGGGATCTGTGTATCAACTTTTTGACAACAATTCAGCTTTACTAAGAATCCTCTAGAATAAGTTTTCTCATCATTACTATTTTTTGATCAAACAAATACTAAATGTCTACTTAATGTATACTAGTGTCTGTGTTTTAGGAAGAAACTCTCCTCCTGGCAGGGTTGTTGCATCACAGACTCAATCATATTCCCTTCAAAGAACAGAATTTTTTTTGTGCCAATTAAAATACATTAGCATTTTGTAAAAATCTGCATTACTAAAATTCTATTCTAATATAAAAAGAAAGAAAGATGTGTTGTTGTTTATGTAAAGGGAATACTTAAAGCGATTTTAGGTGTCCGCATTTTGCTCGTTTGCTGGTTCATTATTAGATTTTGGATAACTAAAATAAGTTAAAAAGCTGTAATGTATTTAAAAAAACATGGATTTTTAAAAATGTACATTGCTGCAGCACTTCTTCTCTAACAGCTTATAGTTTAATCATACACATGTGAGCCACAGTTCATGTACTAAGCAGTCCACAGGTTAATATACAATGACCTTAAACTTTTAAACATTACTTGTTTATTCCTCTTCTAATTCATCTGTTTTCAGTAAGTTTGTCTTTTGTGAAGATTATGCAAAAATTCTTTTACTGAATTTCAATGAACTTGCTTTCAGCTAGGATGTGCATATTAAAGGAGCAAATGAATTTTGACATACAAGTGGCCCTCTTTCTTTAAAATTACAGAACCTTGAAGCAGGAGGAGCCCTTAAGGACAACAAAATACTGCAACTGTAATCTAGTCCCTGTTACTGTTTCCATTTCTGATTTCCCATCAGCATTATTTTTTTTATCATGACCTTGCTCTGTGACCACATAAATCTGATGATTTTGATGTGTTTGAATTACACAGATTTTTTTATTTTTTATTTTTATTTTTTTACAAAAGAATAGCCTGTACTACAAGCAAGTTGTTCAGGAGCAGTGTTTGCTTTGAAAGAGAAAACACACATCCCTTTAGGGTTATGTCAGCAAGGGTATCCGGTGTAAAAATCTGCCAAATCAAACATCACATACGTCCCCTGAAGAAACCCCTTCTAAATGTGAGACTCTGTGAGTCTGTTTTTGCACATATCTTAAGGAATAACTGCCTGACACTTGTCCAAAAAAGCTGTAAAGTTCAACAGGTTTCACAACATTGTAAAGAAATGCAATTTTTCTAGCTGCCCACAGAGGTCGACAAATGTGCAAAAACCCCCATTAAGATAATAAAAACAGCTGTAACAATATACTTTTTATGTGCTCATTTTTAATCTAACTTTTCAATTTAAAGGGTGTTAAAGAGAAATTACACATCAGTTATATGTAATAAACATACAAACTTACCAGGCAAACACAACATAAATGAAAATAAGCACAATTATGAGGACAGAAAAGTAAAGAGAAGCACTGACAAATGATGAGCTGTAGTAAGAATAGAAGACTATAAATGTTAGGGTTAATGTGTTGTAGGTTGTCATTTAAAAAGCTAGAACGCTTTTGTTTGCTCCCTATGTAACCCACGCATATGAGTATGTGCACAACCTTCATAATGAGAAAAATCTGCCTTGAGAAGAACAGACTCCACTCAATGAAGGAAGCCACCTGGCGGGACAAGGTAACAACAACATCCTGGTAGGGCTGCATCATATAACCACTCACATCATATAACCACGCTTGCACAACACACTTTGTAAACATATATAGTAATTTGTCTTAGTTAACACAGCAACAAGCTTTATGAATATTCATGTGTGTAAACAATAAAAGCAACCTGCAGGGGGAAGCAAGTTGAAGTGGGTTGGAGACAACTGCTTCCCTCGCGGTGAGTGTAAACCAGAGCTCTGTGTGACCTCGTTCCTGAGTGAGTTTCTGTTTATCCAGCAGTATCAGAGGTGAAACTCTGACATTGATTTGCAGGTGTTTGCTTGGCAATACACTTAATATGTTAGTTAGCAATGGCAAGGAAGGAACAAGAGAAAACTGAGTGTCTGGTGTTCTATGAGGGTGTAGCCCTATTTTCTCACCTGCTTCTCCCAGCAATTCAGTTCAATTCAATTTTATTTATACAGCGCCAAATCACAACAACAGTCGCCTCAAGGCGCTTTATATTGTATAGTAGACCCTACAATAATACATACAGAGACAAAACCCCAAACAATCATATGACCCCTTATGAGCAAGCACTTTGGCGACAGTGGGAAGGAAAAACTCATTTTAACAGGAAGAAACCCCCGGCAGAACCAGGCTCAGGGAGGGGCGGCCATCTGCTGCAGCCTTTCTCAGTGGTCTTCTGCAGCCAGTGATCCATCAATGGCAATCAGCAGAATGACATTTAAGACAAGCTCAGCCCTTCACTCTGTTGTCAGCTACCTCACGGTGGTACCCAGGCTTTCATGCTAGTTGTTGTTCATGTTTTTTAAATAAAACTATAATTTTTTTTTTTAGAAAAGCAAACAAAACACCACATTTTCAAAAGGTTTGGCAGGTGTTTTCTCGTTTGTTTGTTTGGGGTTTTTTGTATTACTTAAACATTAAGTGGTAATCCAATGAGTGCCAGCAGTGGCCCACAGCTCAAGTTTGAGACCCCTGATTTAAAAAGATTGTTGCCTCGAATTTGTACCTGTGGATCATTTCTTAGGAAAAGTTCAAGGTAGAGTAGTAAACTTTTTTTGTGTCATTTTCCAGGTGATATATTCATCTCTGTAATTATTTCTCTGCCTGACTTTCTGGATATTTGGCTACTAGTCTTTTCTTTTCATAATTTCTACCTTGTCATGCTGTCAAACTCAGTGCTGACATCATTGGATGATCATGCCGGCCTTCTCAGAGCCAATCAGCATCCGTTTTGTGTGCTATAAATATATATAAGACTCCTTTGTTTACAATTTTAATGGACTCTATGTATAAGTTGAAATAAAAAGTGTAGTTTATTACATATAAAACATTCCCTACAATGCAATGTAAAAAATAACAAAACAATAACAGACTGCCATTACAACAGCACAGCTTTCTGAAACTTGTGACTGGAAATCTGACGCCTGACTTTTCAGTTTATATGTTGTGCAAGAACATCATAATCTGGTGACACATCTGCTTTTTGCAGTGACATGTAGGTTCTCTCCTCCTGATGTAGGCTCACCTTTTTTCTTGAATTCCTTCGATGAGAAGAAACAGAACCTCATTATTGTCTAAAACTCTTGACTGCATTTAAAGAGTCAAACAAAAACATAAATGTGGAGAAACATACCAGAGGAACCATATGTAGGTTATGCAGAAGGCATTCAAAGTGAGAGATACACCAGCAACAATCCAGGGAAGAACTGTACTGTAAGAACCACAGTGTTTCACACGAGCTGCTGTAAGACAGAAGAGAACACACGCACACACACATACACACCAAACACACACAGATAGATATAATAAATAATAAATAAATAATTTCTCCCAGGGATCAATAAAGTATTCTGATTCTGATTCTGATTAAAAATGTATATGATTATATATTGATATATATAAATTATGTTTCCTGGAGCCACAGCTGCGAGGCTAAACATCTCCCTGCAGGTTGCCAACCTCTGCTCTAAATTCATACTGTTGTGTAGCTACTGTAGATATCTCTGCACCGCTGACTGATGCGTAGTGTGCACAATGTTGTTGTGATATTTTGTTTATTGCAAATGTTTCCTTTGATTTGCACAGTTTGGATCTTTGAAAACTCTGAAAACACATGATCAGAAATATAAACAACGTAATAACCAAGGTAAAATATGATTTTTAGTGAAATATTAACTTCACATTCAACATTGGTATGATGTACTGTCACATTCTGCATGACAAGTGTAGCTGAGACAGTGTTTTGCCCTCATTAACACTTATATTCCCATTGAGCTAAAGTTTCCATTTATCTGTGACACACATTCGGTTTATTAAGGAGGAAAAATATCCCAAATACTTAGTATTTGGGGCGACCGTGGCTCAGGGGGTTGGGAATTGCATTTGTAACCGGAAGGTCGCCGGTTCGATCCCTGGGCTCTCTGTCCTGGTCGTTGTGTCCTTGGGCAAGACACTTTACCCTACTTGCCTACTGGTGTTGGCCAGAGGGGCCGATGGTGCGATATGGCAGCCTCGCTTCTGTCAGTCTACCCCAGGGCAGCTGTAGCTTGCCTCCACCAGTGTGTGAATGTGAGAATGAATGAATAGTGGCATTGTAAAGCGCTTTGGGTGCCTTGAAAAGCGCTATATAAATCCAATCCATTATTATTATTATATATATAAAGAAAAGAAAAAAAAGAAAACAGCCTGCTGGTAAATTAAAAGAAAACCTGAAACCCTGACACATACAACGAGTTGATCAGGATGTTTGGCTCCATGTTAACAAAACATCTGAGAGGTAGGTACACGGACGCTTGGCTAGGTGAAAAATGTCTATTTGTCAACTCTATAAATGAATGTTGCCCTTGCTAGTTGGCAAGATAAATATTACTACTTATTTGTACTTTATTAATGTGTAAGATCAGTTAAGTGTTAGGACAGAAAAAGCCATCCACCATTAGTGGATGCAGTGTTGCTGCTTACCTGACTGAAAAAAGCAGTTTACTTACACATCACTGTTATATCGATGTTTTCCTGCAGGGTATTGTTCATATGCTTTGCTGTACAGACGTACTGTCCAGAATGTCCAGTTGTAGCATTAATTATGGAGAGTGTGGCTGATCCAGTGTCATTGTGAAGGGTTATATCAGAACCAAGTTTAGACCACATAATCAGAGATGGAGGAAAACTTTCAACACTGCAGGTCAGATTCAGAACATCTCCCTCCTTTATGATTGTATTCCCAATGATTTGAGGTGTCCTTATATCTGTGGGGCACATTACAATAGCTTTTTTAGAAGGAAGAATCTAATTGAAATAAATAGGGAAAAAGTAATACATAGATTAGTTGTTCCCCATGGTGATCCTAACCACCATCATAAAATCATTCAAACTGGTAAAGCCAAATTTGTCTTCAAATGTTTTGCTGTACAGATGTACAAATGTACAGTCCACAATAGTCTTATCACATTCTGGATGACAAGTGAAGCTGATGCAGTGTTGTGCAGGTCAGTGTAATTTTCATTGTAAAGGTCTGTGCTTCCCTCATTAACAGTTATATTCCCAGTTATCTCGAGTTTCCTTTTATCTGCGGCACAGTTTTGGTTTATTAAGGAGGTAAAAAAGCACAAAGAATTATTGTAGTTTTTTTTTGTTTTTAAAAGAAAAGAAAACCAGTGATGGGAACCACGGCATTACAAGTAATGGCGTTACTTTTTTCAATAACGAGTAATCTGTCTAATTACTATTCCTATCATTACAACGCCGTTACAGTTACTAATAAGAAAATGCGGTCCGTTACTATTTTTCAACAAACAGACGATTGAAGCTGTGTTCAGCTTACCGCACCTTATTTCAGTTGCACGGAAGTAGCTGACTATGTAAGTAATCTGCGCACTACAGCTTTAAACAGCTGCGCGCGCTCCCGCGGACGGTATTCATGATCACTGTCTAGCACAACACCTGGAGCTAAAGGGGCAAAACAATGGCATGAGTGCTGCTGTTTGACTGAGGAAGAATTAAGTAGTCGTGGTAAGCCAATCACATGACCACTTAAAGACAAAACAACAAGGTGATATTTACCAGTTTTTAAACTGTGTTGATAGGCTACGTAAAACCAGAGTCATGATAAACAATATATATGCAGCGTTTTTTCCTCAATAGTTTCGTCACGTTTACTGACTAAGGACAGCGCAGCAAGCACGCTCTGCTTATGAGCAAAAAACAAAACAGGGGACGTTTTAGGAGTGAAAGAGAGAGAGAGAGAGAGAGAGAGAGAGCAGAAAAAGAGAGAGAGAGGGAGTTTTGAGATGTGAGAGATTTGTGACGTTTAGGATGTTTGGAGTGTGTAGTTAATGTGTTGTCTTGTGTAGTTAGCGTGTAGTGTTGTGGATAGTTTTGTGTTGTGTGTCAGAACAATGAGGAGACTGCTGTCTCCAGGTAGAAACAGGAGTGATACACCTGCTACTGTCAGACCTGCAGGTATCAGGCTATGATGTTCTCCTTTATAGTGGATAGAAATAATTTTTTGGAGTGGCACAAATAATTTGTGTTGCATCTTATTGAATGCAGAACAGCTGATTGTTCTGTAAATAGTTTGAAATGGTTATTTAAAAAATCAAGGTAAAAGGTAAATGGATGCAAATAACTTTGTTGTTTGCAAAACTTGTGCATATAATTTTAAAACTGACTATTTATATTTGCATTTAAAGTTATGAAATATGATTCATTAAACATGTTTCTGGTTGTTACAGTAAAAAATATAACTTTTTCTACTCTGATTTTATATTATTTGTCTGATTTTAGATCAATTGTGTTAATACAGTATGTCAAAATGAAAACATAACTGTAAATTCAGACACATGAGGTTGTGCTGAAAAGGATGATACCAAACAAGGCAAAGTAAATCGTTTTTAAAGGTGAAATGTGGAGGGAAAATCAAAAGTAGTTAAAAATGGCCAATTATACCCTGGACCCCTGAGGGTTAAATTTTTTTTTTTTTTTTAAAGTAACGCAATAGTTACTTTTCAAGTAATTAATTACTTTTAGAATATTGTAACTCAGTTACTAACTCAGTTACTTTTTTGAAGAAGTAACTAGTTACTATAATTAATTACTTTTTCAAAGTAACTTGCCCAACACTGAAGAAAACAGCCTGGTGGTAAATAAAAAGAAAACCTGAAACCCTGACACATACAACGAGTTGATTGGGATATTTGGCTCCATGTTAACAAAACATCTGGGAAGTAGGTACACAGACGGTGAGCTAGGTGACAAATCTCTGTTTGTCGACTATAATAAATGTTGTTGCCCTTGCTAGTTGGCTTCAGAAATAATGGCCAGTTTAACCTATTATTTGTACTCTATTAATGTGCAAGGTCAGTTAAGTGTTAGGACAGACAAAGCCATCCACCATTAGCAGATGTCAGTGTTGCTGTCTGTGACAGGAAGTTATAAGCAATGAAGAAAGACATTAAGATAGATGCTGGAAGCTCATGACAGCAATGCTAAGCATTATATCGAAAGCACAATGTGCCTATTATTTTAAAATATAAGAAATGGGTTCCAATGGCTCTTTAATACATAGATGTGGGACAGCTTCATATTTAAAAGTGTCTGACTATATTTGTTTAATTTCTTTAAACTCATATTTTCAGATACCTGAGTGAAAAAAAAGCTCTGTCTAAAAGCACAAAGTTATTTACTTACACATCACTGTTATATCGATGTTTTCCTGCAGGGTATTGTTCATATGTTTTGCTGTACAGACGTACTGCCCAGAATGTCCAGTTGTAGCATTAATTATGGAGAGTGAGGCTGATCCAGTGTCATTGTGCAGGGTTATATCAGAACCAAGTTTAGACCACATAATCAGAGATGGAGGAAAACTTTCAACACTGCAGGTCAGGTTCAGAGTTTCACCCTCCTTCACATTTGTGCCCCCTGTGATGTTAACTTCCTTCACATCTGTTACACAAAAATACAAATTACACAATAATGAAACTTCTCTTTTTCTCTTTCCAGCAAGAACAGTTGACCAAGAGAGCACACTGCTTTCAAAAGAATTCAGCATACAAAGTTATATAGTAAAAATACTCACAGTTTACTTTTAAAGTTGAACCCTCCTCTGTAGTTTTTTCTCCAGTGAAGCGGATTTTACAGGTGACATTGGTGTTGTGGTGTTCAGCAGAGGAGTTGAAAGTCAGAGTTGAAATGTGTCTTTGTGTGAAAGCAGTTAGAGTTTTAGTCCTGAAAGAAGTGCTGTTTCCTGTAATGTAAGATTCAGTCCCTCCTGCTCCTCTCCATGTCCAGGTGATTTCAGGAGCAGATCCAGAGCAGAGACCAGGAGCAACACAGGTCAGTGTGGCCTGCTGTCCCTCTGTCAGTGTGGGAATCTTAACTCTGGGTTTCTGACTAAGACCTAGTGGAAACATAGAACGTAAGAATAATCTGGTTAACTGCCTGAAGTTCATCAACTACTTATATTTTGGCTTAAATTATAGGAAATTATGTTAAACAGGTAGATGTGGAACATAAAGTGTTGTATTTCGTTCTAACTGCACACAGGGGTAAATAAATGTGCAAAATCACTTCATACTTGAGACAAAAAATTAATAAATAAAGTAGCACAAAAACCAATATTTATTCTCAACATCCTTTTTTTGAGGCAGTGTTTGTACCTTCAACTGAGACAGTTGTCTTTTGAATAGATGTAAATCCATCTTCTCTCCAATTTATTTCACCATTAGCTCTGATCCGATACAATCCAGAATCCGACTCTTTGAGATCGTTAATGATGATGCTGCAGTTGTTCTGTCTTATATCAGGCTCTAAGAGTGACACACGTCCTTCAAAGCCATACTGAACGCGGATATTGTTTTTGCTGTGAAATATTATTTCATCATCATAGACACATCTTGAATTTGCTTCACATTTGTACCAAACTATATGTTTGGGTTTAAATCCAAAACCAGTAGTGAAAGAACACGGGATCACAACACAGAGTCCAGCCTCTGCTGTTAGTGTCTCACTAAGTGTGATGCAGTATTGTCCACTGCATTGTTGTGATGTGCCTGTTAATACAAAGGAGGAGGTAAAAAAAGAGGAAAAGAATATTTGGTTCATCTGAATAGTTGTATAATGCACAAGTCAGGTGACAGTGATCTTATTAATTTATGTGAACTTTAAATTCTGTTACATGAATTTATACTTATAATTTGATTGCATGTCAAAAAAACCACTTTTACTCTACACACACATGCACACGCGCACACACACGCACGCACACACACACACACACACACACACACACACACACACACACACACACACACACACACACACACACACACACATAACCGCATAAAACAAAACACTAATAAAGCAGAATTAGAAGAATATAAAGAAGAAGAATCAAACCTGTTTCAGCACACACACACAAAAGGAAAATCGCCCAGATCAGAACAAACATCCTGACTTGATTCTCGGCACGTTCAGTCTCTCCCTCCAGAGACAAACTTTATTGCAGCAAATGAAGTAAAGAGAGATTAGAACAAAGGAAATGCAACATTTTACGTCACACATCGCAATACAGGATGTTGCATGCTTGGTTATTCCATAGTTATGTACCAGTTTTACCGACTGTGCCAACACCACTACCCTAAAGTTTTTATGGTAAACACATTTCATGAATTCAAGAAGTGGCTTCCATCTAGCAAGTTTTTTGACCAACACAGTTCACACTTTTATATAATCCTGCGGCTCATTTAGTGTTTTAAAATATATTTTCCACAAAAAACATTAAATGTTTGTTTTTTTACCTCTTTTCTCTGGTCTTTCACCACTCCTCTCTCCACCGTGATCTCAGCTGACCTTTATCCTTGAAGTTTCTCTTTCTCGATTCTCTATTTTCTTTCTTCCTTCTTTTTACAACAGGATTTCAGGAAGTGTGAGTACATGTTCAAATTGAATTAGGGCAGACCCACTTTTATGAAGTTATTATTTTATATCGCACTATATATGCTCTAATAAAAAAACTCATCAAGTAATGAAAAAACAAACCTTTATAAAAACAACAAAAAGATGCTCCATGACTGAAACTTTATAAAGATAGGTTGTTGCTGAGCACTGGGAAAAGTTAAGTAGGTTTATTTCCAGGTTTGTTAGATACAATGAATACAAAAACAGGTGCAAGAGAAAAAGAGAAAAAGGCAGGATATGTGAGAGTCTCGGACATTGACAGAAGTATTTTTTGAATGTTAAATTCATGAAATACTCTCAGTTTGGTTATGTTCCTTAGATTTTGGTTTCATTGGTTTGGTTTGGTTGCTAGTGTAATTGTTTATGTCTTCAATACTTATATAACAATAACTATTTTAATGGTTTTGGGTTTATGTTTTCTTTTGATTTGCCTTCTGTTTATTTTGTCTGTGAAGGTTCTCAGTCATCCAGGGCATTCTAGTCTAAGGAGCTTGGAAAGAAAGGCGTCTTGACTTCTTTAGCTTTGTGAAGACGTTTCACTTCTCATCCGAGAAGACTTTCCAGTTCTAAGAGCAAATGGTGGAGAGTCCCAGATTTTAAACCCTATGGGAGTGTCCCCCTGTTTTATGGGCACCCTATTGATCCTCTACCTAATCAGACAAGCTGTGGTCGCAAATTTTGAAGCTATCCTGATAACCTTATCCCACCAACGATGTGGAGATTCAACTTTTTTTTTTTAGATCCACTTAAAATCAAGCACTCAAAAAGATGCTCTGGAAAAAAGTAGAATTCTTGGAACTGAGTTTAATACATTGAATCACATGAACAGCAGGAAAAATACATACAGACATTTAGCAAGAGAATTACATAGCAGAAAGCAAGAAAAGCAGTACAGGCTCAAGCACAGACAGCAGAGCAACACAGAGATGGACAGAAAGAAGCAGCAGGAAGAAAGTGCTGGGGTGTCATCTGGTCCCCTAATATATAGGGACCAGTATCCCCGCCCCCTGCTGCTGGGTAACTTTCCCACTCGTCCTGAATCGTCCAGAGGCCAGTCAGGACCCTTTGGCTTTTTCTTATCACAATTGGGCTAACCCTAACCCAAACATCGCACATTAATCCTAATTATTATATCTTACACAGCAAGTGGCACAATCTGATCTTATACAATATGTTACATGCATAACATGGTGATTCTCATATATAAAAACACTTTATTGTAGGTTTACAATAAAGTTTATTGGCGATGGTGAAGCTAAGGAGGAGAGAAAGCCCAAGTAATAAACACCCGTTTCAAAGAACCAACCTGTGTCTGTGTTGTCGTGAAGAGTACTACACAATAAATATGTGTTAATATAAATTAAACTGGGCAGATATCATTAAAAAGTATTTTACATGTGCTATACTTGTAGGGTAGTGTGGACCAATTGAGAAGAACAAGAACTGAACTTTGAATCACAATAATCCTTCAAAATGTTTTTCTTAAAGTCATGATGACTGAATGCGACAGCCTCATCTGTAATCTTACCTTCACTACTTTATGAAATGTTTATACATAAAATGAATATTGCATGGATTTGCACTACCATGAGTTGACCAACATGGCTGCTTCTTTCATGTTTCAACATTAGGGATCTGTGTATCAACTTTTTGACAACAATTCAGCTTTACTAAGAATCCTCTAGAATAAGTTTTCTCATCATTACTATTTTTTGATCAAACAAATACTAAATGTCTACTTAATGTATACTAGTGTCTGTGTTTTAGGAAGAAACTCTCCTCCTGGCAGGGTTGTTGCATCACAGACTCAATCATATTCCCTTCAAAGAACAGAATTTTTTTTGTGCCAATTAAAATACATTAGCATTTTGTAAAAATCTGCATTACTAAAATTCTATTCTAATATAAAAAGAAAGAAAGATGTGTTGTTGTTTATGTAAAGGGAATACTTAAAGCGATTTTAGGTGTCCGCATTTTGCTCGTTTGCTGGTTCATTATTAGATTTTGGATAACTAAAATAAGTTAAAAAGCTGTAATGTATTTAAAAAAACATGGATTTTTAAAAATGTACATTGCTGCAGCACTTCTTCTCTAACAGCTTATAGTTTAATCATACACATGTGAGCCACAGTTCATGTACTAAGCAGTCCACAGGTTAATATACAATGACCTTAAACTTTTAAACATTACTTGTTTATTCCTCTTCTAATTCATCTGTTTTCAGTAAGTTTGTCTTTTGTGAAGATTATGCAAAAATTCTTTTACTGAATTTCAATGAACTTGCTTTCAGCTAGGATGTGCATATTAAAGGAGCAAATGAATTTTGACATACAAGTGGCCCTCTTTCTTTAAAATTACAGAACCTTGAAGCAGGAGGAGCCCTTAAGGACAACAAAATACTGCAACTGTAATCTAGTCCCTGTTACTGTTTCCATTTCTGATTTCCCATCAGCATTATTTTTTTTATCATGACCTTGCTCTGTGACCACATAAATCTGATGATTTTGATGTGTTTGAATTACACAGATTTTTTTATTTTTTATTTTTATTTTTTTACAAAAGAATAGCCTGTACTACAAGCAAGTTGTTCAGGAGCAGTGTTTGCTTTGAAAGAGAAAACACACATCCCTTTAGGGTTATGTCAGCAAGGGTATCCGGTGTAAAAATCTGCCAAATCAAACATCACATACGTCCCCTGAAGAAACCCCTTCTAAATGTGAGACTCTGTGAGTCTGTTTTTGCACATATCTTAAGGAATAACTGCCTGACACTTGTCCAAAAAAGCTGTAAAGTTCAACAGGTTTCACAACATTGTAAAGAAATGCAATTTTTCTAGCTGCCCACAGAGGTCGACAAATGTGCAAAAACCCCCATTAAGATAATAAAAACAGCTGTAACAATATACTTTTTATGTGCTCATTTTTAATCTAACTTTTCAATTTAAAGGGTGTTAAAGAGAAATTACACATCAGTTATATGTAATAAACATACAAACTTACCAGGCAAACACAACATAAATGAAAATAAGCACAATTATGAGGACAGAAAAGTAAAGAGAAGCACTGACAAATGATGAGCTGTAGTAAGAATAGAAGACTATAAATGTTAGGGTTAATGTGTTGTAGGTTGTCATTTAAAAAGCTAGAACGCTTTTGTTTGCTCCCTATGTAACCCACGCATATGAGTATGTGCACAACCTTCATAATGAGAAAAATCTGCCTTGAGAAGAACAGACTCCACTCAATGAAGGAAGCCACCTGGCGGGACAAGGTAACAACAACATCCTGGTAGGGCTGCATCATATAACCACTCACATCATATAACCACGCTTGCACAACACACTTTGTAAACATATATAGTAATTTGTCTTAGTTAACACAGCAACAAGCTTTATGAATATTCATGTGTGTAAACAATAAAAGCAACCTGCAGGGGGAAGCAAGTTGAAGTGGGTTGGAGACAACTGCTTCCCTCGCGGTGAGTGTAAACCAGAGCTCTGTGTGACCTCGTTCCTGAGTGAGTTTCTGTTTATCCAGCAGTATCAGAGGTGAAACTCTGACATTGATTTGCAGGTGTTTGCTTGGCAATACACTTAATATGTTAGTTAGCAATGGCAAGGAAGGAACAAGAGAAAACTGAGTGTCTGGTGTTCTATGAGGGTGTAGCCCTATTTTCTCACCTGCTTCTCCCAGCAATTCAGTTCAATTCAATTTTATTTATACAGCGCCAAATCACAACAACAGTCGCCTCAAGGCGCTTTATATTGTATAGTAGACCCTACAATAATACATACAGAGACAAAACCCCAAACAATCATATGACCCCTTATGAGCAAGCACTTTGGCGACAGTGGGAAGGAAAAACTCATTTTAACAGGAAGAAACCCCCGGCAGAACCAGGCTCAGGGAGGGGCGGCCATCTGCTGCAGCCTTTCTCAGTGGTCTTCTGCAGCCAGTGATCCATCAATGGCAATCAGCAGAATGACATTTAAGACAAGCTCAGCCCTTCACTCTGTTGTCAGCTACCTCACGGTGGTACCCAGGCTTTCATGCTAGTTGTTGTTCATGTTTTTTAAATAAAACTATAATTTTTTTTTTTTAGAAAAGCAAACAAAACACCACATTTTCAAAAGGTTTGGCAGGTGTTTTCTCGTTTGTTTGTTTGGGGTTTTTTGTATTACTTAAACATTAAGTGGTAATCCAATGAGTGCCAGCAGTGGCCCACAGCTCAAGTTTGAGACCCCTGATTTAAAAAGATTGTTGCCTCGAATTTGTACCTGTGGATCATTTCTTAGGAAAAGTTCAAGGTAGAGTAGTAAACTTTTTTTGTGTCATTTTCCAGGTGATATATTCATCTCTGTAATTATTCCTCTGCCTGACTTTCTGGATATTTGGCTACTAGTCTTTTCTTTTCATAATTTCTACCTTGTCATGCTGTCAAACTCAGTGCTGACATCATTGGATGATCATGCTGGCCTTCTCTGAGCCAATCAGCATCCGTTTTGTGTGCTATAAATCTTAGTGGTCTTCTGTTGTTCTGCCTTTCAGACTCCTTTGTTTACAATTTTAATGGACTCTATGTATAAGTTGAAATAAAAAGTGTAGTTTATTACATATAAAACATTCCCTACAATGCAATGTAAAAAATAACAAAACAATAACAGACTGCCATTACAACAGCACAGCTTTCTGAAACTTGTGACTGGAAATCTGATGCCTGACTTTTCAGTTTATATGTTGTGCAAGAACATCATAATCTGGTGACACATCTGCTTTTTGCAGTGACATGTAGGTTCTCTCCTCCTGATGTAGGTTCACCTTTTTTCTTGAATTCCTTTGATGAGAAGAAACAGAAGCCCATTATTGTCTAAAACTCTTGACTGCATTTAAAGAGTCAAACAAAAACATAAATGTGGAGAAACATACCAGAGGAACCATATGTAGGTTATGCAGAAGGCATTCAAAGTGAGAGATACACCAGCAACAATCCAGGGAAGAACTGTACTGTAAGAACCACAGTGTTTCACACAAGCTGCTGTAAGACAGAAGAGAACACACGCAAACACACATACACACCAAACACACACAGATAGATATAATAAATAATAAATAAATAATTTCCCCCAGGGATCAATAAAGTATTCTGATTCTGATTCTGATTAAAAATGTATATGATTATATATTGATATATATAAATTATGTTTCCTGGAGCCACAGCTGCGAGGCTAAACATCTCCCTGCAGGTTGCCAACCTCTGCTCTAAATTCATACTGTTGTGTAGCTACTGTAGATATCTCTGCACCGCTGACTGATGCGTAGTGTGCACAATGTTGTTGTGATATTTTGTTTATTGCAAATGTTTCCTTTGATTTGCACAGTTTGGATCTTTGAAAACTCTGAAAACACATGATCAGAAATATAAACAATGTAATAACCAAGGTAAAATATGATTTTTAGTGAAATATTAACTTCACATTCAACATTGGTACGATGTACTGTCACATTCTGCATGACAAGTGTAGCCGAGACAGTGTTTTGCCCTCATTAACACTTATATTCCCATTGAGCTAAAGTTTCCGTTTATCTGTGACACACATTCGGTTTATTAAGGAGGAAAAATATCTCAAATACTTAGTATATATATATATATATATATATATATATATATATATATATATATATATATATATATATATTATGGAATGCCCTTTAGGAAAATATTATATATATATTCCAACCAAAGTCTGAATATATAGAATGATCTTTTGAATATATAGAATGATCTTTTGGATATATAGAATGAAACTTGAATATATAGAATGAAACTTGAATATATAGAATGATCTTTTGAATATATAGAATGATCTTTTGAATATATAGAATGAAACTTGAATATATAGAATGATCTTTTGAATATATAGAATGAAACTTGAATATATAGAATGATCTTTTGAATATATAGAATGATCTTTTGAATATATAGAATGATCTTTTGAATATATAGAATGAAGCTTGAATATATAGAATGATCTTTTGAATATATAGAATGAAACTTGAATATATAGAATGATCTTTTGAATATATAGAATGATCTTTTGAATATATAGAATGAAACTTGAATATATAGAATGATCTTTTGAATATATAGAATGAAACTTGAATATATAGAATGATCTTTTGAATATATACAATGATCTTTTGAATATATAGAATGAATAGAAGACTTTGAATATATAGAATGATCTTTTGAATATATACAATGATCTTTTGAATATATAGAATGAAACTTGAATATATAGAATGATCTTTTGAATATATAGAATGAAACTTGAATATATAGAATGATCTTTTGAATATATAGAATGATCTTTTGAATATATAGAATGATCTTTTGAATATATAGAATGATCTTTTGAATATATACAATGATCTTTTGAATATATAGAATGAAACTTGAATATATAGAATGAAACTTGAATATATAGAATGAAACTTGAATATATAGAATGATCTTTTGAATATATAGAATGAAACTTGAATATATACAATGAAACTTGAATATATACAATGAAACTTGAATATATAGAATGAAACTTGAATATATAGAATGATCTTTTGAATATATAGAATGAAACTTGAATATATAGAATGATCTTTTGAATATATAGAATGAAACTTGAATATATAGAATGATCTTTTGAATATATACAATGATCTTTTGAATATATAGAATGAAACTTGAATATATAGAATGATCTTTTATATATATAGAATGATCTTTTGAATATATACAATGATCTTTTGAATATATAGAATGAAACTTGAATATATAGAATGAAACTTGAATATATAGAATGATCTTTTGAATATATACAATGAAACTTGAATATATAGAATGATCTTTTGAATATATAGAATGAAGCTTGAATATATCTAATGAAACTTGAATATATAGAATGTATGAACCTCATTTTTAGAGATGATGTGTTTCTGAATTCTCTGCCTTTACAAAATGGCATCAGCTGAACTATTTCAGTACTTTTTAGAGCTTGACAACTGTTTTGCGACAGCTGTTCAAATTGCAAATTTCCATAGTCCACTAAACCTAGTTGTATCCTGTGGTTGTACAGTGTTCGAACATTTACTGACAACATTTGAGATATGGCCATCCAACTAAACCCCAAGTCTCGCATGTCAGTCAGCTGAGTAGCTGGTATGTTGTACCTAAAAGAGTTAGAAACAAAAGAAGAAATATGTTAACTTCTTTCTTATTTCTTGCATTCATTATCTTGTTTGCCATCTCTTGACTCTTTCAAGTACCATACACATTATGAATGAATTTGTTTCCATTTTTATCACTTACCTTGGCCTTCCTCTTTGTGATGTAGAATGATATAATGAGCCCATAACATGTGCTTCAGCTTCTGCTCGAAGTGTTAGCTCAGTTGACATCTCCATCAGTGATTGATAAATTCCCTCAAGAAGTGTGCATAATCTTCTCCCAGAAACATTTTATTGAACATTATTCATGAGCACTAGAAATGTTGCAATAATGAAAACGTGTTCTTCAAGGTGACGTAGTATAAATTCCAAATTATTTCTACCATTTGCAATTTGAACAGCTGTCGCAAAACAGTTGTCAAGCTCTAAAAAGTACTGAAATAGTTCAGCTGATGCCATTTTGTAAAGGCAGAGAATTCAGAAACACATCATCTCTAAAAATGAGGTTCATACATTCTATATATTCAAGTTTCATTAGATATATTCAAGCTTCATTCTATATATTCAAAAGATCATTCTATATATTCAAGTTTCATTGTATATATTCAAGTTTCATTGTATATATTCAAAAGATCATTCTATATATTCAAGTTTCATTCTATATATTCAAGTTTCATTGTATATATTCAAAAGATCATTCTATATATTCAAAAGATCATTGTATATATTCAAAAGATCATTCTATATATTCAAGTTTCATTCTATATATTCAAAAGATCATTGTATATATTCAAAAGATCATTCTATATATTCAAGTTTCATTCTATATATTCAAAAGATCATTCTATATATTCAAGTTTCATTCTATATATTCAAAAGATCATTGTATATATTCAAAAGATCATTCTATATATTCAAAAGATCATTCTATATATTCAAGTTTCATTCTATATATTCAAAAGATCATTCTATATATTCAAGCTTCATTCTATATATTCAAGTTTCATTCTATATATTCAAGTTTCATTCTATATATTCAAAAGATCATTCTATATATTCAAAAGATCATTCTATATATTCAAGTTTCATTCTATATATTCAAGTTTCATTCTATATATTCAAAAGATCATTCTATATATTCAGACTTTGGTTGGAATATATATATAATATTTTCCTAAAGGGCATTCCATAATATATATATATATATATATATATATATATATATATATATATATATATATATATATATATATATATATATATATATAAAGAAAAGAAAAGAAAAGAAAAGAAAAAAAAGAAAACAGCCTGCTGGTAAATTAAAAGAAAACCTGAAACCCTGACACATACAACGAGTTGATCAGGATGTTTGGCTCCATGTTAACAAAACATCTGAGAGGTAGGTACACGGACGCTTGGCTAGGTGAAAAATGTCTATTTGTCAACTCTATAAATGAATGTTGCCCTTGCTAGTTGGCAAGATAAATATTTCTACTTATTTGTACTTTATTAATGTGTAAGATAAAGCCATCCACCATTTTCACCTGACTGAAAAAAGCAGTTTACTTACACATCACTGTTATATTGATGTTTTCCTGCAGGGTATTGTTCATATGCTTTGCTGTACAGACGTACTGCCCAGAATGTTCAGTTGTAGCATTAATTATGGAGAGTGTGGCTGATCCAGTGTCATTGTGCAGGGTTATATCAGAACCAAGTTTAGACCACATAATCAGAGATGGAGGAAAACTTTCAACACTGCAGGTCAGGTTCAGAGTTTCACCCTCCTTCACATTTGTGCCCCCTGTGATGTTAACTTCCTTAACATCTGTTACACAGAAATAAAAATGACATATTAATAAAACTTCTCTTTTTCTCTTTCCTGTAAGACCATCTGACCAAGAGAGCACACTGCTTTCAAAAGAATTCAGCATACAAAGTTATATAGTAAAAATACTCACAGTTTACTTTTAAAGTTGAACCCTCCTCTGTAGTTTTTTCTCCAGTGAAGCGGATTTTACAGGTGACATTGGTGTTGTGGTGTTCAGCAGAGGAGTTGAAAGTCAGAGTTGAAATGTGTCTTTGTGTGAAAGCAGTTAGAGTTTTAGTCCTGAAAGAAGTGCTGCTTCCTGTAATGTAAGATTCAGTCCCTCCTGCTCCACTCCATGTCCAGGTGATTTCAGGAGCAGATCCAGAGCAGAGACCAGGAGCAACACAGGTCAGTGTGGCCTGCTGTCCCTCTGTCAGTGTGGGAATCTTAACTCTGGGTTTCTGACTAAGACCTAGTGGAAACATAGAACGTAAGAATAATCTGGTTAACTGCCTGAAGTTCATCAACTACTTATATTTTGGCTTAAATTATAGGAAATTATGTTAAACAGGTAGATGTGGAACATAAAGTGTTGTATTTCGTTCTAACTGCACACAGGGGTAAATAAATGTGCAAAATCACTTCATACTTGAGACAAAAAATTAATAAATAAAGTAGCACAAAAACCAATATTTATTCTCAACATCCTTTTTTTGATGCAGTGTTTGTACCTTCAACTGAGACAGTTGTCTTTTGAATAGATGCAAATCCATCTTCTCTCCGCTTCATTTCACCATTAACTCTGATCCGATACAATCCAGAATCCGACTCTTTGAGATCGTTAATGATGATGCTGCAGTTGTTCTGTCTTATATCAGGCTCTAAGAGTGACACACGTCCTTCAAAGCCATACTGAACGCGGATATTGTTTTTGCTGTGAAATATTATTTCATCATCATAGACACATCTTGAATTTGCTTCACATTTGTACCAAACTATATGTTTGGGTGTAAATCCAAAACCAGTAGCGAAAGAACACGGGATCACAACACAGAGTCCAGCCTCTGCTGTTAGTGTCTCACTATGTGTGATGCAGTATTGTCCACTGCATTGTTGTGATGTGCCTGTTAATACAAAGGAGGAGGTAAAAAAAGAGGAAAAGAATATTTAGTTCATTTGAATAGTTGGATTAATTTATGATGAATTCTACTTTAAGAATGAATACTTATAATCTGAATGCATTTCAAAAAAACACTTTTAATACGCACACACACACACACACACACACACACACACACACACACCTGCACATATAACCTTATAAAACAAAGCAATGATAAAGCAGAATTACAAGATTATAAAGAGGAAGAATCAAACCTGTTTCAGCGTTGCTGACTCTTATACACAAAAAGAAAGTCGCCCAGATCAGAACAAACATCCTGACTTGGTTCTCGGCACGTTCAGTTTCTTCCTCCAGAGACAAACTTTATTGGAGCAAGTTAAGTAAAGAGATATTAAGGGAATTCAACATCTTACATCACACATTGTAATAGAGGATGTTGCATGCTTGGTTACATCATTACCCTAAAGTTTTTCTGGTAAACAAAGATCTGTTCTCAAAAGATAAATGACCAAAGCAAAATATTTTTTACAGCTCAACAAAAGCACTAATACAATAAAAACTGTTACTACTGTATTTTATTTAACTTTAGATCATCTGCATGATTTAATGAATTGGAGAACTGTGAACAGTGGATTCTCAAACTAACACATTTTTTGACCAGCACAGTCAACACCTTTATACAATATTGTTTAGTGTTTTAAAGATATTTTGAAAAAAACATTAAATGAATGTTTTGTTTTGTTTTTACCTCTTTTGTCTATTTCTTCTTCACTCTTCTATCCACAGTGAAACTCTGCTGACTTTTAATCTTCAAGCTTCTCTTTTTCCTTTCTTCCGTATTTTTACAGCAAGATTTCAGGAAGTGTGTGATACATTCAAACTTGATTACGACACATTCACTTTTATGAAGTTATCTTATGTGCACATAAGTGGTCCGCAGGTGCGCACAATAAAAGACGCGCACCAGATAAGAACGTTTGCGTACATAGGATTTTCTGGTTGAGGACAGACATTTGTTTAGATCTCGAAGATGTCGAAGAAGTAAGCTCCTTTAAGCAATTACTTTTGTGTTCCTCCACCTCCAAAGAAATGTCAGAAGGAGCCCGAACCGCAAAAGAAGCGTGTATTCTAGGAAAAGTGGTTGCAGGAGGTGAACTGGCTTCAAACAAATGATGAACGCACAGAGATGTGGTGCAGAATATGCTGTGAAAATCCCACTCTAGCAGACAAAAACAGTGCCTTTTATATTTACGCAAACGCACGTTGCAACTTCTTATCCGGTGCGCGTCTTTTATTTTGACAGCGAATGCGCACCACTTATGTGCACCCCTGTAACACTATATATGCTCTATATTATATACTAAAATAGTCATCATCAACTCATAATTACAAAAAACCCCAAACTGAAAAAGTTTTTCAACTTTGAATTCATGTTTATTATTAAATATTCTCTGTTCGGTTATGTCTCTTTGGGTTTGTGGTTTTGAATTCTTAGCAAGCGGTTCAGATTTTCATTATTTCTCTGGAAATTATTTGCCTTTTTTTAAAATATAGTTTTAGGTTTCAGTCAGAGTCAGTTTGCATGTCCCTGCTTTCTGCTAAATTATTTTATCCCCCCCCTGATTTTTAGACCTGCATGTTGAAACAGTCTGTAGTGAAAACATGCATAAAATCAGAAACTGATTGCAATGACATGGTCCTGGGTCTGTTTTCCAGTTTAGTTTATTTAAGTATTATAAATTCCTGGCTTGCCTAGTGTTTATGTTGACTCTTGTATTTGTCCCTCTTACTCAATGTAGTTACCCTCTTAGCAGCTGCCTTGGTTTTATTCCCCCCTTTGTCTCAAGCCCAGTGCACTTAGTCTTTTCATGTGACTGTTTTCCCCCTTCAGTTATCTCACTTCCTGTTTTATTTCGGTAAGTCTGCTATCTATCCCTTTGTCCTTTGCCAGTTCACTTTCTCCAGCTCCAGTGCTCTCTTTCCATAGTGTTTATTCTCCGATTTCTGTGAGTAGAGGTTTTCAGTTCCCTTTTGTATTTTGTGTTTCACCTTTTTTGTATTTTGGTCATCAGCCTAAATAAACGGCTTGTTTGTTTCACTCAGTCTATCTGTGAGATTACATTTGGGCCCTCCACTACATACCTATGACATGTGATCCTGTATTTGCTTGTGTTACACAATTCAGACTGCTACAGCATGAATAGGTGTTCTGACTTTGATTAAACCATCAGACCTGGTGCAGCAGCACCAGGATCACAACTCCACAGTATCTGACTTGTCATGTACCGCTGCTGGTTTACACTGCCCCCTATTGGTGAATGGTGTGAAGGGTAGAGGAGAAAAAAAAACTCACTACAAACAAAAGTGTCAAATCTCACTGTTTTTTTTTGTTTTGTTTTTTTTCTCAGTTTTATATGTTAGGTTTTTTTTACCCTACAATATTAAATGCCTTGAGGCAACAGCGATTTGGCTCTGTATAAATTAAATTTATGTCATTCAATTTTAAATGCCACTGGAACAATATGGTGGATACCCATGCCAACATAACATAAGGAAATTTCTTACAAGCTGGAGGTTTTCAGAGAAAAGAAAATACATGACCTTAGATATGAAGTTTGGTAACTGGGAAAAATACATTACTGAGAACAAAATACTGAGAACAAAATATTAAGTAGCTGTATGGTAAAAAAGGGCAACTTTTATTCGTAAATAAATGTACACACTTTTAATTATATCTTTTCAATGTTTCTGACAAGACAATCTCAGGGTGGGCATTTGCCATCTCAAATATAAAACAGGAAAAAATCATTCCACAACACATAGACTTAAGACTAAGATTAAACTGAAGATTTTAATATAATAAAGACATATCTAAAATTGGTATCAACTGTGACATTTTTCTAAAATATCATGCTATTTCAGATAATTTGAGAGACAAGAATACACTGGAACATTTGATTATTTATTCTTTGAAACTGAAAAACCATATTGGCCACAAGCACTTTTTCCTGACCATGATGGAGATTTAAAACAAATACTTATCCTTATGTCCGTCTTCCTTTTCTGGAAAACAGTCTTTTATCTCCAGTACCACCACCTCCTCCTCTTTCACCTTCTTCTCCACCATCATCTTCCCCTTCTTCTTGTACTACTTTCTTAATTTGAGCATCATTTATTGCTTTCCTCCTTAATGCTTCCCTGGCACTATTTCTTTTCAAAGGGATAAATTAGTGTCAGCATACTCCACTTCTTTTGGTCCACTGTTTAAGATCAGAGTCTGATTTTCTTCTAATAGGGAACCATCATATACCTGTTAGATAGAAAGTAAATAATATTAGTTGTTCATTTCTATCTGGTATCTTTAAATTCTTTTGTTATTAAATTGTTGTGACTTTTTTTGGCCTGATAATCAACTTGATGCAACGTTGAATCTTGAATTACTGTCATGCTTTGCAGTTTTTGTATTTGTTGTTTTTGATCATGGCTGTTAAAGATGCATGTTTGCTCATTTATAGGTTCATGATTAGATTTTGGTTCACCAGAATAAGTCTGCAGGTTTCAGTGTTATAAAGCATCTCTTTTCCTGCTTAGTCTGCAAGTCCAGTCTGCTATGATTAGTGAATTTGTTTGGTTGGCACACAACCTTAATTGTACTGCATCTGTAGTCATAACTCTATGAGCATGGGTAACAAAACGTTATAGTTTGACCATACACATTTCAAACTGAATCCCAACACAATTCATAAAAATGTTTTCAGGCTTTAACACTTGCAAAATAACTGGCATTATGAGCAGTTATTTCTCTTCTAACGCATATGTTTTCAGTTGATCTGTTAGTGAAATTATGCACAAATTAACTTTCTCAATTTGAACTAAACTTGGCGGACAGACAAATGGTGGGTATGTAAAAGAAATCAGTTCATTGTGGAATGAAAATGGCCCATTTCCTTTCAAATTGTAGAAACCTTTTTTACAGTTTAAATGAAACTTCTTTCAATGCTTAAAAAGTTAAAACTTCACTATAATCCACATGCAGTACTTGTTTAATGGTTTCAAATTGGTTTTAATGTTTTTAATTTCAAAAGCTTTGGATCTTTGCAACTTTGCAGACTTTTAGTAGTTCAAAAACAATTACGAAATATTAATCAATAAAGTGTAAATATGGCCACTTCAGCATTCTAGACATGTGAGCAAAAACTCATATATTACCAGTTATATTAAAAAAAATGCCACATGAACATCACTACCTGTGGATCATCTTGACGTCTGTCCATCTCCAGAGTCTCATGAAGGTTTCCAGAGCTCTTCTGTTTTTTTCTGAGAATTATATTTTTTAAGAAGCAAATTCATGTTCAACCTTATTTACAGAGAAAACCTAATAATAATTACAAAAGTAAATGCCGTACCTGTAATACTTTTTGGCCAAAAAGCAAACAACTGCTGTAAGAAGTGTCCCAATCAAAAAGGCAATGATGACTTTTAGGTATCCCTTGCTTAAATCTAACGGTTGCTCTGCACTCAAAGGAACAACATGGAAAAAAAGCACATTTTTACCTTATTATATTTTGCACAAGTTAAATGTTTTCTTATGTGTTACTAAAAAAATAATTGTTGCGGTCAAAAATTGTTTATTTGAAAACATATACCATATTTTTTAGAGTTGTTGTGGATTGTGAATTTTTCTTTAGCTTCTTCATTTCCATTGTTGCTGACACATTCAAGAGTGATGTTGCCATGCTTTTCTACATTTAGGCTGACAGTGCTGTTGACTGTGTCATTTGACACAGCAGTAATGACAGAGTACTCAGTGTTGTTCTTGAGGAGCAACCACTGGATGGTAGGTAAAGGAAACCCTTCAATGATACACACACAGGTCAAGACCTGTGACTGAAGCACACATCCTGAACCATTTTGAATATTTGATAGCCCTGTAAAAAGAAATGCCAGATCATAAAAAAAAGTAAATTGTGAGTTTGGTATGAATATGAATTTCAGATTCAAGATTAGTGCTGTCTACTTACAAGTCACAGTCACACTGACATTTACGGTCACAATTGCGTCCAGATGTTTTGCAGCACAGATGTACTGTCCAGAATCTTTTGCTGTCACATTTGGGATGAAAAGTGTTGCTGATCCAGTGTCATTGTGCAAATTAGTGTGAATTCCACTCTGAAGATTTGTGTTGTCACTAACTTTTTTCCACCCAATAAGAGCTGAAGGGATACTTTCAACACTGCAGGTCAAATTCAGAACATCTCCCTCATTAAGAGTTGTATTCCCAGTTATCAGTGGTCTCCTTTTATCTGTGGAACAGAATTCAGCAATTTATAATATGGAGGGCGAAAAAAGAATTATTCAAGATAACCTTTAAAGAATCATGAAAGACTAAGTTTCCTTGTTCCTCATACTGCTCTCCATGATTCACATCCCAACACTAAAAGAGGGAATATCCTTGGGAATAGAAGTAATAGTGGTATCTCATCCATAATTAGATTTCAATTCACTTGTATTTCTCTTTTCCCAATTCAAACATTGAAGGCAAATCACACTCTGTGCTATGGAACGTTTTCTTGAGAGTCAGGTGTTTGGGAATGTAAAGAGAGTACCCAAATGCAGGACACACATACTGACTGACTATGGGCATGGTGTTTATTATAAAGATGGGATGAACAGAACATGGAAGGTTGAACTAAACTGATTAAATGGACTGAACTAACAACACACATAAGGAATAGGCAATGACGAGACAAGAAACTGAGTGAAACTGAGGGCTTAAATACACTGGATATTGACAATGAATGGAAACAGGTGAGAACACAGCTGAACTAAATATAGTAGAAGATTGGTACTGTCTACTTACAAGTCACAGTCACATCAACATATAAGGTCAGAGTTGTGTCCAGATGTTTTGCTGTACAGATGTACTGTCCAGAATCTTCTGCTGTCACATTCTGGATGACAAGTGTAGCTGATCCAGTGTTATTGTGCAGATCAGTGTAAGTTCCAATATGAAGGTTTGTGTTGGAGATAGGTTTTTTCCACACAATAAGAGCTGGAGGGATACTTTCCACACTGCAGGTTAAATTCAGAACATCTCCCTCTTTAACAGTTGTATTCCCAATGATCAGAGGTTGCCTTAAATCTGTGGAACAGATTTTAGTAATTTATTTAAGATAAAGAAGGATGAAATGGCTAAAACAAAAATATTGGAATATTCTAATGGATGACAAAACCTTTGACACAGAGAGTGATTTTGTACAATACTTTTTCCATGTAGGGGGCATTTTGGCTAGCATGTTTCGGCTTTATTTTTGCCTTGATGATGCAGTGAGGGACACCAGTGTCCTCGTTATTTACAGTATGGAGGGAAACAAAATAATTATTCAAGATACCTAAACACAGAAAGTGGGAATATCTTTCGATAAGATGATGTCTGACCATTCTCAAGTATAATAGGGAGCATGTTTTTGTTGGCATGGTTTAAGTTTCCTTGTTCCTCATACTGCTCAGTATTATTCACATCAAAACACTAAAAGAGGGAATATCCTTGGGAATAATAGTTAGTAATGTCATTAATAACATTAATGCAATTAAAATCCATTTTTTAATACAGTGGCAAATCAATCGATAATAAGTTTCCTTGGGGTAGTGTTTAGTACTTACATATGCTGGTAAGGTAGTCATAATTTGGTCTAAACATTTTAGGAAGTGTTTTAATTAATGTGGACTTTTGATGATATGATATTTTGTATTGATGAAGGGTCATAATAAGATCATCTATGTTATCTCTCTTTCAATTTACCAATTCACCTCTATTTCTCTTTTAACAATTCAAAAGTTGAAGGGACATCACACTCTAAATTTTGGAACACTTTATTATACCTTTAAATAAAAGTATGGCTACTTTTCCAATATATTATAGTGAAATATTAGTGCTGTCTACTTACAAGTCACAGTCACATTGATGTAAGAAATCAGAGTTGTGTCCAGATGTTTTGCTGTACAGATGTACTGTCCAGAATGTTCTGCTGTCACATTCTGAATGACAAGTGTAGCTGATCCAGTGTCATTGTACAGATCAGTGTAAGTTCCAATATGAAGGTTTGTGTTGGAGATAGGATCTTTCCACACAATAAGAGCTGGAGGGATACTTTCCACACTGCAGGTCAAATTCAGAACATCTCCCTCTTTAACAGTTGTATTCCCATTGATCAGAGGTTGCCTTGAATCTGTGAAACACATTTTAGTAATTTATTTAATAAAGAAAGGATGAAATGGCTAAAACAAAAATATTTTAATATAAATTTAACACAAAAAGAGGGAATGTCTTTCAAAAAACTGTTCCATTGCTCCAGTAGTTTTCCAGAGAAACAATGCCAAATTGTACAGTAGCTGCTCTGGCAGTGTATTGTGGCCTGATAACTATTATTTTATTTTTGAAAATGTATTTCTATTTTCTTACCCACCTTTATCTTTATGTCATGACATTTAAAACAGGCTTACTGTAACAATACAGATCAAGGTTTTTGGCTACCTATCATGTTTATACAATTATGTGAAATTCTAAACTTTACTAGAAGATTAGTACTGTCTACTTACAAGTCACAGTTACACTAACATAAGAAGTCACGGTGGTATTCAGATGTTTTGCTGTACAGATGTACTGTCCAGAATGCTGTGCTGTCACATTTGGAATGGTAAGTGTAGCTGATCCAGTGTCATTATACAGGTAAGTTCCACTATGAAGGTTTGTGTTCCTGCTAATTTTTTTCCACACAATAAGAGCTGGAGGGAAACTTTCAATACTGCAGGTCATATTCAGAACATTTTCTTCTTCTACAGTTGTATCGCCAGTGATCTGAAGTTTCCTTTTATCTGTGGGACACACAAGTAAAGTGGGATGAAACAATGAAGGTAATACTAAAAAAAAAAACATTAAAAAATAACCTTTGATCCATACAGTGATGGGATCCAATATTTTTCACACTGAGGGAAATTTTCTGTTTTGGCTTTATTTTTCTCTAATAGTGCTCTCCACTATAGTCACTGAAACACCAAAAAGAGGTAGAATGGTCTTTCATCTATCAGAAACAATACCGAAGCTGACTACCTGTCAGGTTTATAAACGTATGTGCATTAGTGAACTGCAGATTTGAGAAGATCATTGCCGTCTACTTACAAGTCACAGTTACGCTGACATTTACAGTTAGAACTGTATCCAGATGTTTTGCTGCACAGACATATTGTCCAGAATGTTCTGCTGCCACATTCTGGATAACAAGTGTAGCTGATCCAGTGTCATTGTACAGATCAGTGTTAGTTCCATTGTAAGGATTTATATTGGAAGTCAACGTTTTCCAAACAATAAGAGCTGGAGGAAAACTTTCAATACCGCAGGTTAGATTCAGAACATCTCCCTCTTTAACGACCGTTCTCCCAGCGATCTGAGGTTTCCTGTAATCTGTGCAGCACATTTACTTGGTTTATTTAAGGAAGGAGACAATAACGTATAACCATTTACCACAAAAATAATCAAACAATTTGATTATTGTAGAATCTCACTGGAGGTTTTCTCTTGAATATACACACAATATTTACAATGTTTCCATTTCTATAACTACATTCATTTTCCAGGAATGTTCTTTATGAAAGTAATCCTGTCTCTTTTTCAGAAGACCGTTTAAAAAAATTGTTTTTTTCTTTGAAAGCACAAAATTGTGAACTTACACATCACCCTTACAGTGACTTTCTCCTTCAGAGTATTGTTCATATATTGAGCCGTACAAACATACTGTCCAGCATGTTTTGTTGTTGCATTTAGGATTATAAATGTTGCTGATCTCGAATCACTTTTCAGGTTTGTGTCAGAACTAAGTCTGGACCACCTAATCAGAGATAGAGGGAAACTTTCAACACTGCAGGTCAGATTCAGTGATTCATGCTCCTTCACCCTTGTAACACCACTTATTTTAACTTCTTTCAAGTCTATGAGTCAAAAAGACAAAAAAATAACTTCCTTACATTTTTCTCCCCAAAAGTTGTACAATTCAACAAGGTTCACAACATTTTATGTTTGTAGCAAAGTACTCACAGTTCACATTCAAGGTTGAAGTCTCTTCTGTAATTGTTTCACCTGTAAAACTGATCTTACAGGTGACGTTCGTGTTGTGATGTTTAGCTGATGGGTTAAAGGTCAAAGTTGAGACAGGACTCTGTGTTACATCAGTCAGATTCTCAGTCTTGTAATCAGTGCTGTTTCCTGTAATGTAAGATTCAGTCCCTCCTGCTCCTCTCCATGTCCAGGTGATTTCAGGAACAGATCCAGAGCAGAGATCAGGAGCAGTGCAGGTCAGTGTGGCCTGCTGTCCCTCAGTCAGTGTGGGAATCATTACTGTGGGCTTCAGCTTAAAACCTAATGGAAACAATTCATTTTTGATTTTTGGTTATACATTTTGGGTGTTTAAGACTTCAAGCATGTTTTTGTTTTAGTCTACATTTTCATACCTTTTACATAAACAGTCACTCTTGGAGAGAATGAAAATCCATCAGGTTTTCCATTCAGTTCACCAATAACTCTGAGGTGATATGATCCAGAATCAGACTGTTTTAGCTTATTAATGAAGAAGCTGCAGTTGTTCTGGCTCAGATCAGGCTCCAAAAAGGACACTCGTGCTTTAAACCCAGATTGAACTTTAATGCTGTTGTTGGTGTGAAATATCATGATAGGATTACCACATCTTGGTTCAGATACTTCACATTTATACCAAGCTATATGTTTAGGTGTAAAGCCAACAGCAGTAGTAAAAGAACACGGGATCACAACACAGAGCCCAGCCTCTACTGTTACTTCTCCCTCATTGAGAGTGACACAGTATCCACTGACGCAGTGTTGTCGTCCCCAGGCTGAGGCACCTATTAATGCAAGGGAAATATAAAAAAATAGACAGTTTTTAGTTTCAAACAGTAAAAAATCGTGTCTGATCCTTGATACATTACTACTTGAGACAGTAATAATACTAAATTATCATAAATTCTGGTTGATAATAGATCATTTATAATCTGGATACATGTTATGAAACAGTTTTATATGCAAATGTTAAAAGATTATTGAATATCAGCTGAATTAGGAGGTTACTTAGAAGAAGATACAAACTTATGTCAGCACTGCTACATGTCACAGAGGAAAGCAGAGCTGCCAAGATGAGGACAGACATGCTTGATATCCGATGCTCGACACGTTCAGTCTCTTCCTCCACTGGACAAATTTGTATTACCGGTAATGCTAAAAATAAACATTCAGAAATTACATCAAAGGAAAGACTCCAGCTACAGTCACACATCTCATGAAAGTCACATCTTATGTCACATGCTTATTTATGTTGTAATTATGATGTGTACATCCTTTACCGAGGACTACGGCTGCTCCAAAGACTTAATCTTTATATAGTTAAGCACTTAACAGGACAGTTTTATGTTATCTGTATCAATGTATTATACACAGTTAACTCATAGTTATTACAGCAGTGAGATCAATAATAGTTTAGTATAAAATAAATAATATAACAAAATATGGTTCATCTGCAGTTTAAAGTATATACTTGAAAACCATCTTTACCTATTTTTGTCTTGTTCTTGTTCTCTCTTCTGTCCGAACTGATCTGTGCTGACGTTTTAATTCAAAGTTTCTGTTCCTCACTTTTTTCTATTTCTTCCTTCGTTTTGCAACAGGATTTCCAGATGTTTATCAGCATAACACTGAACTTTACAGACTGGCTTTGATAAAGTTATTATTACATCACACATACGTATCATACATATCACATATGTATGATATACATATGTTTCATTTCATTGATTGAATAATTAGTGTTTAGTAGGAAAAATGTTCTTTGAGGAATTTAAATACCAGTAAAACCATATCATTGTGATTATTGTGTTTTTTTTTTTTTTTTTTTTTTTTTTTCTGTGACTTCAACAGAGTAACCCACAAATAGAACAACTATATTGCCATTAATGGGCTTTGTCAAAAACTAAAATCTGCATGTATTAAAATGGTAGATTAAATGGAGTAAAATGCCCAAAATAAAATAAAGAATGCCACTCAGCATTTCCCCATTTCAGCTGCATACAACATCTCTGCAAATACTTCAGCATTTTTTTTTTGTGTAACGTATTTGTATTGTGTGACAGCTGTACTGTGTATTTTAACACCATATAAGGCACTGATGTGCTCGCTGTATCTATGGAAACCTCTTGTTAAGCTTGAGGTGTAACATTGTAAGAATAATGTAACAATTCGAGTGTGTGTGTGTGTGTGTGTGTGTGTCATTCCAGTCTGACAGCTTGGGGGAAAGAAACTTTTCCGTAGTCCTGTAGTGAGGGCCCGGATGCTCTGGTACTTTTTCCAGAAGGCAGCTTCTAAAATCTCAGATGAAATGCATGTGAATCGTTGGACAATTTCAGATGATCTAAAGTACCCCAGTGACTGACTCAGGGTTTAAATGAACTCTCCTTCTGGAACAGAAAGGCCAGAGTTTCCTTCTTTTCTTTTTTTGAGTTGAACTTTTTTCTTGAGTTCGTGTATAAGAAAATAGAAAAGTGAGGGGAGAATGTAAGATTGCTATAGGGTCAACACGTGTGGTGCTTTTAACTTGGAGCCAAGATACCACATGCTTTAAAAAGAATGAGTGACAATTCCAAGTCAATAGCCAGGATTGCAGTATGTTGGTCTATTTTCTAATACCAATGAGAAAATGTGCTGCTGAAAAGAGCTGAAGTAATCTACAGTAGCTTAGAGAAAACAAAAGCATGAATAACATTTTCATGACATTTAAATCTGGAGATGGCTGTTATTGAGAGTGTGGGCTTTTCTCATTTCTCTCACATTTTATGCTTCCATTTCTTTCTTCTCCACCCTTCTGCCTGTAATTTGGAAATTTATCTCAGTGTGTTGCCTTAAAGGAATTCCTAGTTCCTAAAATACATCTGGAGGAGATGGGAATGAGGACCTCTGCAGAAGGAGCTATAAGCAAAGATTAAGCAGCAACTTCAGGGGCTGAAAACTGAAACAAACATAAAAGAGCCACCCTTAGTGAGGATGCAGAGGTGGTCCGCTTATCTGTAAAGTATAAAAGAACCATGACACACCAGGAATATAACGCTAAGGGTTAAAATCATGCGTACGGAGTGTGTTAAGAGTTAATAATATGTGTACAAGAGGGATAAATTAAAAACATAGCTATAAAAAATATTTATGGTTATGATCATGTAAAAATCACAGATAATTTTGAGTTAAAAGCAGGATGAGTTTTTTTTTTAATTTTGTTGTGTCTTTAAGTTCAGATGCTGGGTTGGGTTGTACTTGACTTATGTTACTCAAAGATGCCACTAGATGGCGCATACTGCTCAGGATGAATGCAAAACCTTGTTAGAGGCAAGTAAATGAAAATAAATAGTATATGAATATATAAAGAGTGTTGATATTTTGTAGCCATAAAATCAAAAATTGTTTATATTCTTTGCACTTTAAGCACTTGTTGGCCATGTCTTAGAACTGATATGCCTTTCCTGAAGAAAATGTTGCACGCTTTGTTTTGTAGGGAAATACGTTACCATACTGAAAAAAGGGAATTTCATCATTACTGTCATAACCTGATTTTGACTGCTGGAATGAGAAAACTGTTGTTTGAGCAAGCAACTTAAAAACAGCCCCAAATAATATGTAAACTGTAGTGTGCTTGTTGAAAGTGAGCAAGCACAGTGCTTGTAATTTTAAGCTGTAAAGACTTTTGTATATTGTTTTTAGGAACCCTTACACGTGCATTGTTATTGTGTACTTAAGGAGTGTTCGGGGACTTTTGACATTAGCATTAGAACCACTGAAGCTAGTTATATCATTAGCTTGAAATAGATTGTTTGGTATAAAACAAATGATTTGGTCAAAATAAACATTCTGACTTGATGAACGTGTTGGATAAAAACTCAAAAAGAAAATAAATGATCTTATGCAAGACAGGGAAAAAATAAATTTACTAAGCAAAAAGACGTACATTTTTCAGCAAGAATACAAAGCACAAAAAACATGGTTTAAAATGGCATTTTGTGAAAGCACTAAAAGGAAACTCCAAAGGTCATTTGTCACACTTTGGCTGTACACTTTCAAATATATGTGGCCAGACAATGTCAGTGTTGGCCATCTGCCACCTGGAAACTTAAACCGTTAAAAATCTGCAAAATACATCAAGAATACAGTAAAAAAAAAAGTTAAGCCACTACATTTACTACTACAGCTGAATGTCATTGGGCAAGATTTTATAGTAAAGAAGTATAGACATCTAAAAATTGCTTAACCATGACATTTTTCTAATATGTGTAATCATTAAACTATTGCAGAGCATTATATTCAGAGGTAACATTTTCATCCCTGTAAGATTTGATTTGTTAATATTTGTGAAGTTTACAACATAGAGAAAATTTTAATTCAAACACAAAATGGAAATTTTAATTCAAAAATTAATTCAAACACAAAATGGAAATCCATCCATCCATCAATTACATCTGAAGAGATCAATATTTATCCTTAGCAACTATACAAAAGAATTCCTCAATTATCATCTATTATGTCATTCACAGTGGAGTACACTGCCTCATCTTCCCCTTCCTTCTTTTCTGGTTCACAGTGTTTCATCTCCCCCTCCAACATTTTACCGTCGTCTCCATCATCATCTACTTGTTCTTTTTTTATTATCCTCTTGATTTCAGCGTACTCCGTCTTTGTGCTTTCTTGCGTCCTTGCTGGCTTTGTTTTTAACAGGGAAAAATCAATGGTGGCATATTCCACTTCTTTTGTCTCACTGTTTGAGTTCAGGGTCTGGTTGTTTTGTAATCCTTGACTATCATATATCTGTTAGGCACAAAGTAAATAGTTTCAGTCATTTATCAGCTACAGGCAGCCCAACATTGTGCAAACTATCCATTTATCTAGTGTGTATTCTTTCATGCTTCAAAGGGTGTGAGTTCTGCGCCATATTCTAAGTCAAGCTATCCTATTTGTTGGTTTTCTCTCTCCATCTGTCCCTTCCTGCATTGTGCTGGTGTAAGGGGTGCACCTGTAAATTGCTAGGCAGTGTTAAACGTCGCCTAGCAGAATAAAGGCAGCGTCACTTTATTCTGAAGCCTCTGCCTAACATTACAGCTATGCCTTGTTGTCAGCCCATGTTTTCAATGATGCACCTATCTAAAGTTGTATAATATGTAGTGTTCATTAAAGGATTGGCTTTTCATTTCTGGAAAACAATCATCTTTCCTGACACTGTCTTGTGTGTTGTTATTTAGTGTAGTCCTGGTGGACTGAGCTGACTTATTATTGTTTCACTTGATAGCGCTGTGCAGTGAGTGGTTAGTTTGGTGGGGTGGTTTGTTTTAATATAAGAGATGGTTCAGTGTGTGTGTGTGTGTGTGTGTGAGAGAGAGAGAGATTCCTATCTACATACTATGCATATACATCTGCCTTTATGTAACACAGAGATGTGAAAGATTTTTATTTTTATGCCTTGAAATGATGAGTTTTATCCAGTGGAATCCAGTGTGGATTACCAGCAGCAGTAAGACTTATTCCATATGTATGCAAGATATTTGTGCAGAAACCCATTTTATTATTTTAAGTTATATCAAAAAAGATGAATCAACATAAATACCAGTGGGTCATCTGGACGTGTCAGCATCACAAAAGTGTCATTCAAATGTCCAGAACTCGTCATTTCTTTCCTGTAGAACAGGGCATATTTACAGAAACAATGTTGAAATGAATCTTAATTTCCATCTACACAGAAACATTAATAATAACTACAAAAATAAATTCTGTACCTGTAACACTTTTTTGCCAAAAAGCAAACACCTGATGAAAGAACTGCACCAATCAAAAATGCAATGATAATTTCCAGAAATTGCCACCTAAGACCCGATGACGGCTCTGCACTCGAAGGAAACAACATGAAAAACCTGTTAACTCACATATTGAATTATATACAGCACACCTAATGGCTAGTCTAATGATTGTCTTAATTACATAGGTCATAGATTACATGGGTCAGAAAATGGTAGTAAAAATGTCAAGTGGTTAAAAGTGTTAAAGAAAGGGTTTTAATTTAAAACAACAGCAACAACCAAACAAAACTTACCATCTTTTTTGGACAAGTTGTTATTGATCAGCAGGTTCTCTCTTACTTCTCCATTTCCATTGTTGCTAACACATTCAACAGTGCTGTCGCCATGGTTTTTTACAGTGAGACTGACAGTGCTGTTGACTGTGTGGTTTGATACACTAGTAATGACAGAGTACTCAGTGTGGTGAGTCAACAGAGGCCATGTGATGTTAGGCAAAGGAAAGCCTTCACTGATGCACACACAGGTCAAACCCTCAGACTGAAGCACACATCCTGAGCCATTCTGTATCTTTGTATGCCCTGTAAACATGTAGTCAGAATCATAAAACAGGACACGCTGCAAGCTATAATGTTAATGAACTTCAGGTTAAAAATACATGCCATCTACTTACAAGTCACAGTTACATCAATATATGAAGTCACAGCTGTGTCCAGATGTTTTACTGTACAGATGTACTGCCCTGAATGTTCTGATGTTACATTATGGATGACAAGTGTAGCTGATCCAGTGTCATTGTGCAGCTTTGTGTTAGAACTAAGTTTAGACCACACAATCACAGATGGAGGGAAACTTTCAGCACTGCAGGTCAGATTCAGAACATCTCCCTCATTAACAGTTGTATTCCCAATGATCTGAGCAGCCCTGTTATCTGTGGAGAATATTTAGGTGGTTTATTTAAGGAGTTTGGAAACAACACTGGCACATAATCATTCTTCATGGCTTCAACTGCAAAATTAACCTGGAAGATGATAAGGCTGCTGATGACATCACTGGTGATGTTATCCAGTAATGTGACAATGTGTGGTACTTACATATTACTGTTATGGTGACGTTTTCCTTTAGGGTATTGTTCATATATGTAACTGTACAGATGTACTGTCCAGAATGATCCGGTTTCACATTTTGAATGAAAATTGTAGCTGATCCAGAATAACTGTGCAGGTTTGTGTCAGAACCAAGTTTAGACCACACAATCAGAGATGGAGGGAAACTGTCAACACTGCAGGTCAGATTCAGAACATCTCCCTCCTTAACAGTTGTATTCCCCATGATCTGAGCAGCCCTGTTATCTGTAAAATACATTTCAGTGATTTCAGTGTTATATTTATGGAGAGGGCAAGTTACACTGACATGTAATCATTCAACCAGAAAAATGAAGGATAAGAATGATAACAACGCGAGTTTAATTAATGCAAAGTGTAAAATGCCACAAATGTAAATAAAATGCAAATTACAATTTGGTCACCATACATTATCATAATAGGTTTCAAAAGGCTCTTAATACATTTCCTCTTACTTCCTTTGTATAGTGCAGTCTACAGTGTTCCTCTTTCTAAACAAAGTTTTACTCTACATCTATAAATAAAAGATATACATTTGTACATCGTCTTCAACTTATCAAAATTATTTTAAATGATATTTTTGAAAAATACAAGTCGTCAGTGGTATCACTGTCTCAACATTTCAAAGCCAATATACACAGATGTTGAGATGATATCACATATTTAACGAGGTGTGGCTGTAAGAGTTATTCAAAAGAATTACACTAATTTAAATGCACCATTTCAGAAACCAGATGAAACGAATATGACCACTGCTAAAAATCTTCTGCTTAAAAGCACAGTTTTGTACTTACATATCACTGTGATATTGATATCCTTCTTCAGGGTATTGTTCATATATGTAACTGCACAGATGTACTGTCCAGAATGTTCTGGTTTCACATTCTCAATGACAAGCCTGGCTGATCCAGAATAACTGTGCAGGTTTGTGTCAGAACCAAGTTTAGACCACACAATCAGAGATGGAGGGAAACTGTCAACACTGCAGGTCAGATTCAGAACATCTCCCTCCCTAACAGTTGTATTCCCCATGATCTGATGTGTCCTGTTATCTGCAAAATACATTTCAGTGAGTTCAGTGGTATATTTAAGGAGAGGGCAAGTTGCACTGCCATTTTCTGTTCAATCAGAAAAATGCCCGAACATCCCCCAAAAAACATAAAAAAAAATCACATCTTGCAAAGCTGTGTAGATGTTAACTTGCAGGATAAGAATGATAACAATGTGTGTTTAATTAATGCAAAGTGTAAAATGCCACAAACATCAACAAAATGCAAATTACAATTTGGTCATTGTACAACATCATAATAGTTTTCAAAAGGCTCCTAATACATTTCCTCTTACTTCCTTTGTATAGTGCAGTCTACAGTGTTCCTCTTTCTAAGCAAATTTTTACTCTACATCTATAAATAAAAGATATACATTTGTACATCGTCTTCAACTTTTCAAAATTATTTTAAATGGCATTTTTGACATTTATGAAAAATACAAGTCGTCAGTGGTATCACTGTCTAAACATTTCAAAGCCAATATACACAGATGTTGAGATGATATCACATATTTAACGAGGTGTGGCTGTAAGAGTTATTCAAAAGAATTACACTAATCTAAATGCACCATTTCAGATACCAGATGAAACGAATATGACCACTGCTAAAAATCTTCTGCTTAAAAGCACAAAGTTTGTGTACTTACATATCACTGTGATATTGACATCCTTTTTCAGGGTATTGTTCATATATGTAACTGTACAGATGTACTGTCCAGAATGATCCGGTTTCACATTTTGAATGAAAATTGTAGCTGATCCAGTGCCATTGTGCAGGTTTGTGTCAGAACCAAGTTTAGACCACACAATCAGAGATGGAGGGAAACTTTCAACACTGCAGCTCAGATTCAGAACATCTCCCTCTCTAATAGTTGTAACACCACTGATTGTAATTTCTTTCATATCTGTGAGATAAAAATACACATTTTACAATCATGTTATTTCCTTTTCAGAATCTGCTGATGATTCAATAGATTTTAAAAAATGCAAACAATAAATAGGAGGTTGCAAAGTACTCACAGTTTACATGTACAGTCAAAGTCTCCTCTGTAGATTTTCTACCTGTGAAGTTGACCTTGCAAGTGACATTGGTGTTGTGGTGTTCAGCTGAAGGATTAAAGGTCAAAGTTGAGATGTGTCTCTGTGTGAAAGACTTCGGATTGTCAGTGTTGAAGTCAGTCCTGTTTCCTGTAATGTAAGATTCAGTCCCTCCTGCTCCTCTCCATGTCCAGGTGATTTGAGGAACAGATCCAGAGCAGAGACCAGGAGCAGTGCAGGTCAGTGTGGCCTGCTGTCCCTCTGTCAGTGTGGGAATCATTACTGTGGGCTTCTGATTAAGACCTAATGGAAATAAATTGCATTAATAAACCCAAATTAACTACCGGAAGTTCGTCTAGCACATTAATCTGGGTTCAAATAATAAGCTATTTAGTGAAAATGGTAGTTTTGCCAGGAACTGCTGCAGTTCCTACCAGATACCATAGAGGTCAACAATTCCCCAGAAGAGTCAATACTTCATTAAGACCATAAAAATCCTAAATATGTTATTGTACATGACTTTTTTCTACATGATTGGCCTTGGAATAGCTTTTCATACCTTTAACAGAGACAGTTACTCTTGGAATGAATGTGAATCCATCTTCTTTCCCATTCAGTTCACCAGTAACTCTGAGCTGATATGATCCAGAATCAGACTCTTTCAGATCGTTAATGATGATGCTGCAGTTGTTCTGACTCACATCAGGCTCCAAACGTGAGACTCGTCCTTCAAACCCAGCCTGAGCTTTTTTGTCTGTGTTTTTGTTGCTGTGAAATATTATTTCAGGATCACTGCAACTGTGTTGAGATGTTTCACATTTGTACCAAACTATATGTTTGGGTGAAAACTCATCAGCAGTAGTGAAAGAACACGGGATCACAACACAGAGTCCAGCCTCTGCTGTTAGTTCCTGCTCACTCAGAGTAACACAGTATCCTTTGTCATAACAGTGTTGTCGTCCCCAAGCTGAAGCACCTGTTAATACAAAGGGAAAGATAAATATAATGATATATCACAGTAACTTGTATTTTTTACACAAGGTGCTTGTTTGTGCTATATACAGCAACTATAGTTTTCACATTTCATAGTGTATTATATCCAGGTTATGAAATCTGCCTGGGTATTAGTTAACAGTATCTCGAGACATGTTTCACAAAAGATTAAATTAATTGTTAAAAATTGACACACAAGCCAACAGATGATAGTAAAGGCACAAATTTATGATGAATTGTGAGTGTTAATAAAATCTTATCATCTGGATAAATTTCAGGAAAAAAATATTCAAATACAAATAAAGTAGAATTACATGAAAGGAGAAGATACAAACCTGTGCCAACAATGCTGCCTTTTACAGAGAAAAACAGATTTGCCCAGATGAGCACAAACATGTTCGATGCTCGAGACATTCAGTCTCTCCCTCCACAGAATAACTTGTCCAGCAGAGGAGCAGCCTCTGCTGTTAGTTTTTGTTCACAAAGGATAACACCAGTTTTGCAACCTAATTACAAGAATACAGAAGAGTCAAAATGTTTTTTAGCATTGCTGCTCTCAGAGAAAAGTAGAATACCCCAGATGAGAACAAATGTTCGATGTGTGACACGTTCAGTTTATCCCTCCACAGAGAAACTTGAACGCAGATGATGTAAATATGCAGAAATAAAACAAGGGATTGTCCACATTTTACATAATATATCTTAAAGGATGTCACATAATTTGTTAGCAGTCATATGTATAAACTCGGTCTTAATACATAGCTGTATCATTTAATTAATACAACAACAGAAACAAATGTAGAAACAGTCCACCAGTTTTTTTTGTCCAGCACAAGTAACTTTTGTCAGCAGTGCCATATAGAAGAAAAGGTGGAATTGTATTTATTTTTTACCTTTTTCCTGTCTTTCTCGTTCTCTCTTCTCTCCACAGTGATCTCAGCTGACTGCCCTAGTCGTCTCTATTTTCTGTTTCTTCCTTGTTTTTGCACCAAGATTTCAGGAAGTTTCTCAGCACACGTTTAAATGTTACTGAGCAAGACTGGCTTCAGTAAAATCTTATACCATCTTATATCACACTATGTAAATGTATTTCTCACTACTTAAGCACTTAGAAATGCAGCTGTTTTATTTGCTTAAAAAAGACCCTCTACTGCTGAATCTCTGCATAGAGAGGGTTTTTTTTCTCCTCTCGATAACTTGAAGCTGGTAAAAATTAAGGAATTGGAACTGGTGAAGAAACCTCATGTTACTGACAGTGTGTGGTACATGCACAGTCGTGGCCGCAAGTTTTGGCTGTGGCATAAAGTTTCTTTTTTGTGTACTTTGCTGATCTTTTGCTGTCACTTGCATTTAATGTCTCACTGTATGTATACATTCAAAACAGAAGTAGCAACAAATCCAAAGGCAACTACCCGACTGTAGGCCACAAATGATCTGAAATCACATTACTGGCACACTGGTACAACACATGTGAGTGAAAGCTTCACAAGCAACAGTGGTGTGTAAATTCAATAAACATAAGAAACATGTTTCCCTCCTGTTTCTCTTTCCCTCCTTTGTGTATTTAATGTGTCTTCCTTTGCTGTTTGTTGCGTCGTCCGCTCACGGTGCTGTGTTTTTCTTCCATGCTCCTGGTAATGTTCTGGTTCTCTCTTTCCTGGTTTTCTAGTTTGCGCTACACGTTTTGAGTTTCTAGTTTAGGTTTCTTGTATTTTATTTTCAAGTTTTTCTACAGCAATAAAGCTGCCGTTTTGAGTTTATTCCTTTGTGTATGAGTCTTCCTTTGGGTTCTTCATCCTGCCTGGCACACATCACATACTTTGACATTCTTGGGGATTTAGCAGATTTCAAAGTTTCATACATGCCTTCATATTGCAGAGTTCACATAAGTAATATTTTTACGTGCATCAAAATAAGTTGTATTTAAAAGGAAATCTCACAATGTCTATGTTACCGTTTTATTTTAATATCAATATTCAATAAGCCAAAAATAACTAAAACTAGCAACATGTACAGTAAATTTAATGGTCAAGACAAAGGGTGTTTTCACATCCTCTTTTAAGCTGAAAGAGAAAAAAGTGTTGAATAGACAGTTGTGTGTGTTTAGCTGTTTCTTTGAACCACCAAGTAGTTCAGAGAAACAGCTTGCCACTGGCTTTCATGTTGGCAAAATGATTGTAAGTCACATATTTTGTCCAACTGTGCTTCAATGCTGTGGCTGTCTTTGGCAAGACACACACGGACGTTTCCCTTCCTATAAAATTTAAGTAACATTATTACTTAAAAAAATACTCAGTTCAGTTGAAGTTCAGTTAACGCTAGAAATATGTTTTGGAGTTTGTACATGCTTTGGAGTTTGTACGTGCTTTGTCTCTAGGGGCCACCGTATGTAAACATATATAAATAAAACCACAGTTTATTTTTTTACATTAATAATTCCTTTTGTGCATAATTTTATATTTTTGTTAATAATAAATTAATTAAAGCAACAAAACAACCTGAAGAGCCGGTTGGGAGCCGAAAGAGCCGGCTCTTTTTAGTGAGCCGAGCCGAAAGAGCCAGTTCTCTAAAAAGAGCCGGAAATCCCATCACTACTCTGTTGCAGTGTCTGCTTGTGAGTCTGTCTGTAAGTTCAGTCTGTGTTTCCTGTTTTGTTTTGAAAGTCCGTGTCTCATGTTAGCATGTCTGGTTTTGCTTCCTTTGTCTCGTCAGCCCTGATGCGCCCCAGCTGTTTCCCTCCTGTCTCCCATTCCCTGATTGCTCCTCTGTGTATTTAAGCCCTGTGTTTTCGTTTGTCTGTGTTGTGATTTATCCTCATCTTATACTCCCATATGGAAAAGATATATATAAATCTTATAAAGTTTGTATCTGTCTTGTGTGAAACTTGTATGAAAAGCATATAAGAGTGAAAACAGATATAAGATCCCTTGAAAAATTATATAATGAAACTTGTATGTTTTGGATACTTACTAAAACAATATATGAAAGTAATGAGAAAGTGGCCACTTTCATGAATAATCACATATAAGTTTTTACTATTTCTTTTCCATATGGGCTGTGTGTACTGTCTGCCTATGTGAGTTTATTTTGTAATTTTCAGTTTTGTTACTTTTTAGTTCAGCATTAAAGCTGGTTTTGATTTCACATTTTGCTTCTGAGTGTCTGCACTTTGTGTCCTCCTTACCGCCACTCGTCCCTACACACAGCCTTCACATGACATTTTCACCCAACTTAATAGGTCTTGCATTAGTAGGGATTGTGTTTCCACACCAGATCCTTGGAAATTCAACTCTCAAACTATTCCTCTCTAGGTCTTGAATAGTGTCATCTGGTTGGTTAACTCCTAATTACAGAGTAAGATTTCCTCCTTAAACTTCCATAATACACAGGTCCAGCAAACTAACAAGTTCCTATTCTGTGCTATCAAAACAAATCCACAATAATCCTAATTAAACTGAATCCTTCTTCTGGTAAAATTGAATTATTATAAAAGCAAAACCATTCGGGCCATGTTATATCCATTTTCCTTTAAAATATTCCTCTCTCTCACTGGAGTCTGCTGCTGCAACCAGATGCAACTGTGTTGTACCACCTAGTGATGGGTCCAGCAACACTGACGCACCGGCGCATGTATCGAGCTCACAGAGCGAAACCTGTATCGGTGCGTGTGTCGCTTTAAGAAAAAGTCACGTGATCGATACAGCTGCTGACGCTCTAAACTGTGTTTAAAAGGTACCACATCTGCATCTGTCAACGGAATGAGTCCCCACCAAAAAAACAAAAACAAAATAACTCTCGTAAAGAAACAGATAATACATAACTCTCCATAAAAAATGGAGCCCAAAAGAAAAAGAAAAGTTTCTGCTGTGTGGGATCATTTCGATCTTTTAACTGCAAATAAGGTAACTGTTTGTGTGTCTTTGTTTCAGTGTAATCTATCAGAATAGGAAAAACAGCAATGTGACATGCAGTGTAAAGTATTTATTTCATTTTATGCAGGTTAAATGTCGCATGTGTTCTGCGGCCAAACATGAAAATGAGAAGACAAACACACTGAGAATGAACACAGCTAGGCCTATATAGACATTGAGCAGCATTATCATCATTTTTTTCCCCCATTAATATATGTTTTATTATTTTGAAATCAAGCATCTAGGAAGACTGTTTTTGACCAGGCAGTCCTGAATGTATATATATATATTTTTATAAAAGACAATCCCTTAGTATTGTGGAGAGTGTTGGAGAGAAACATTCCAAGATCAAAGGATCCTTTAACGTACCGGGGGAATAGGAAGACATCTTATCCGAACCTTTTCCACCTGGCTTTACAGTTTTTGTGTACCCCAGCTTCATCTGTGCCCTATGAGAGTGTGTTTTCCAAAGCTGAGGAAATGGTGTCAAAAACGCAGTGGACTGAATGCAAAAACATTGGATAAACTTATTTTTCTGAATAGAAATTTATAATAAACTCTGAGTCAAATACATTTAAATGGGTAATGTTACATTCACAATACCTTCATTTTAATTTTCACTTAATGTCATTCACAATATATTTTAAAGATGTCTACAATATTTGCAATGTAAAAAATATAAAATGATTCCATGGAAAGTACAATACCTTACAGTGTATACAAGTATGACTAGGTCATTGAATCAGTGCCTGTTGTGAGTCTCAAGTAAGTTGCCTGCAATGATATTTAAGGCCCAGCAGGTGACAGTATGGAGCAAAACAGCAACACTGTGTCGACTCAGTATCGATACAGCTTGGGGAATGTGCTGAAACGCTTCACAAGGCCTCATCTACCCATCACTAGTACCACCTCTCTCCTTCCTGCTTTCTCTTCCACACTCCTCTTTTTTTCTCCCTTTTATAGAGAAGGGCCACAAGCTACACCAATCAACTATTCCCAGTACTCAACTCAAAATAGCTGGCAGCTGGACTAGACTAAAATCTCCACTGCCACTTTCGTGTGGCTTATATCTTACACAAACACAAACAAAAGCGTCCAATAATTGAGCAGGAAAATATTCCTCACCTAATGTTTCATGGGAGATTCTGTCAGTTATTCCACCATGCCACATTTTACAACAATGACAAAGAGGAACAGTAGAAAAACTGTGCTATAACTGACTGACCCCAGAGAGCTAGTGAACTGATCTGATCCATAAAGAGGTAGAATAATTGTAGCCTTGTTAGCTACAACCTGCTGAACTTACAAAGATAAAAGAAAAGAACAATATATTTGTATAATGGTTTAGGTTTTAGGTTATTAATTAGTTTAAAGTTAGTCTGTTTTGAGTTTCTTCTATTCCTTGTTTAGTTTCTTGTTTATTATATATAAAAAAAAAAACACCCAGCACGCCCCTGCGGGCGGTTTATCCTTCAAGCTCGGGTCCTCTACCAGAGGCCTGGGAGCTTGAGGGTCCTGCGCAGTATCTTAGCTGTTCCCAGGACTGCGCTCTTCTGGACAGAGATCTCCGATGTTATTCCCGGGATCTGCTGGAGCCACTCGCCTAGCTTGGGAGTCACCGCACCTAGTGCTCCGATTACCACGGGGACCACCGTTACCTTCACCCTCCACATCCTCTCGAGCTCTTCTCTGAGCCCTTGGTATTTCTCCAGCTTCTCGTGTTCCTTCTTCCTGATATTGCTGTCATTCGGAACCGCTACATCGATCACTACGGCCGTCTTCTTCTGTTTGTCTACCACCACTATGTCCGGTTGGTTAGCCACCACCATTTTGTCCGTCTGTATCTGGAAGTCCCACAGGATCTTAGCTCGGTCATTCTCCACCACCCTTGGGGGCATCTCCCATTTTGACCTCGGGACTTCCAGGTTATACTCGGCACAGATGTTCCTGTACACTATGCCGGCCACTTGGTTATGGCGTTCCATGTATGCCTTGCCTGCTAGCATCTTGCACCCTGCTGTTATGTGCTGGATTGTCTCTGGGGCATCTTTACACAGCCTGCACCTGGGGTCTTGCCTGGTGTGATAGACCCCAGCCTCTATGGATCTTGTACTCAGAGCTTGTTCTTGTGCTGCCATGATTAGTGCCTCTGTGCTGTCTTTCAGTCCAGCTTTGTCCAGCCACTGGTAGGATTTTTATATATATATATATATATATATATATATATATATATATATATATATATATATATATATATATATATTATATGTCCTTGTGTCTCTGTCTTCTGCTTCACTCTCAGTGTGTCCGTGTTGATGCGTGTTTGTGTGGGCATCCTTGTGTCTTGTTATAGAGTGTCTCTGCTTTCAACTAACACTTCCTCCACAACAATGGCAAAGAGGAACAGTAGAAAAACTGTGCTATGTGACTGACCCCAGAGAGCTAGTGAACTGAGCTAGTGAACTGATCTGATCCATAAAGAGGTAGAATAATTGTAGCCTTGTTAGCTACAACCTGCTGAACTTACAAAGATAAAAGAAAAGAACAAAAAAAGCTCAATTTGCAGCTGTAGACAGGTGAACAATTTTATTAAACTCTATGTATAAATTGAAATAGAAAGTGTAATTTGTTACATATAAAATAAGCTCATTTATTTACAATGCAATGTAAAAAATTAACAAATATTAAACTTTAATTTAATAGCTCATTTAAATTAAAATTTGTAATACCATAGTATCTGCTTTAATAAAGACAGTGAAACTAAATTAAGTACATCACCAAAGTATTGACTACAGGCTGCCATTAAAATCACACAGCTATCTGAAACCTGACTCTTCAGTTTATATGGTGTGCAATAACACCATAATCTGATGATACATCTGCTTTTTGCAGCGACATGTAGGTTCTCTCCTCCTGATGTAGGTTCACCTTTTTTCTTGAATTCCTTTAATAAGAAGAAACAGAAGCCAATCATCGTCTAAAAGTCTTGACTGCATTCAAAGAGTCAAAAAAACATAAAAATACATGTGAAGAAACATACCAGAGGAACCATATGTAGGTTATGCAGAAGACATTCAAAGTGAGAGATACACCAGCAACAATCCAGGGAAGAACTGTACTGTAAGAACCACAATGTTTCACACGAGCTGCTGTAAGACAGAAGAGAGCACATGCACACACATATTTTATGTATCTTATATATGTACACACACACACACACACACACACACACACACACACACACACACACACACACACACACACACACACGTGGGGGCTAAAATGCTGTGGGGGCAGAGACAGATGACAGATGTAACTTCAGCTTTTTATGTAATTTTAGCGTTTCCAGGAGCCACAGCTGAGAGGCTCAACAGCCACATGTGTCCAGTGAGCTGCTGGTTGCTCTACATCTATACAGTTGTGAACATACTGCACATATTTCATCACGTTGACTGATACATAGTCTGTAGAATGTTGTTGAGAAATGCTGATTCAGAAATGTTTATTGCAAATATTTCCTTTGTTTGGGCTATTTTTTGTTTTTTGATTTTGAAAGTACAAATGATTTTGCAGCGCGTGATACAATCACCATTGTCCTGAATGTGAGAGTTTTCTGCTGCTGCAGTTAAAGTGCAGATGCAGTCAAGATTAAAAAAAAAATCTGAAATGCACTTTTTTTGTTGTTTGATACAATATTTTCCTTTGCTGGAATAAAAATCAGGTTGTTTTTTTTAATTGCAGCTGTATTATCTACTGTAGTTCTATTTACATAACATACAAGTAAACCATTAAGTTATATTTAAACCATTTGGTAAAAATCGATATTAAAAACTATCAATTCTATTGAAAAAAAAAAAAGATTGTGTTTATCATTCACCCAAGTCAACAAGAAATGCAAACAAACAAAAATCTATTTCCAAACTCTAATTCAAATTTCTGGAGCTCTTTTTTTTCTGGAGAAAAGGTAATTTTTACAGAACATGTTTACAAATATATATTAAAATTTATCTACGGAGAAAACCTGATAATAATTACTAAAGTTAATGCTGCACCTATAGCAATTTCTGACCAATGATGACTTTTAATGACTTTCAGGAATTCCAGCCTGAAACTAGACAGTTGCTCTGCACTCGAGGGAAATAAAATGGAAAGGAAAAATAAAAAAGTTAATATCCGTGGTTTCTGAATTATAAGTAGTACATGAAGATACAGAGGTTGTGTTAAAAATACAGGACTAAAAAAATCTGAAAATGTTAAAGTGGAAAGTGTTTAGATGAAAAGCACAAACCATGTTTTTTAGACAGGTTTTTATGGACTAGCAGGTTTTCTCTTTCTTCTCCATTTGCATTGTTGCTAACCAGTGTTGGTCAAGTTACTTGAAAAAAGTAATCAGTAACTAATTATTTCCCCCAAAAAGTAATCCCGTTACTTTACTAATTAATTACTTATTTTCAAAAGTAATTAATTACTTAGTTACTTAGTTACTTTTTAAAAACACGATTTACAACCTGAATAGGTGATAAAGTGATAGATCTTTCAGCCCAGTTCTACTTTTTCTGCATAATCCATCATACAAAATGTAATCAAATGGAAAAGTCTCCTTTTTTAAAACTTGTTTTATCAGTTTTAATCTTTTAACTTTATGCATCAAGCAAAAATTACATTATATGCAACATTCTCTGACTTGAAGAAATTTGTTTAACATTTAAACCTATTTTCTGCACATTCCAGCACATAAAATAAAATATTTTTTATGTTTACACTCAGTCTTTCAAATAGATGCAAGTAAAACACAGCAGAAAATAAAAAAAATCAAAGACTAGCGTCCTGTTGCTCTATTTTCACCTGTAAAGCAGGCGGAGGTTTGCCCTGGTGCAGGTGTGCCGCAGCAGTCAGTGGAAGAATCCGCGAGTTTCTCTGTGAATTTCCCATTACGTCATAGCGCACTCGGTGCTTGTTTAGGGTTTTTTTCGCTGTAAAAAGAGGCTTTCTTCCCACGCACTATGGACACTAATGTTTTTGTCACGTTTTATGGAATCAAACTCAAAATAAGGTCAGTACTTCCACGCTTTAAACACCGCACGCTCACACTCTCTCCCGCACTCGATATATGATCCATTGTTGATCTGGACACAGCTGTTGTCACGAACGGCGCACTCGCTTACGTCATTGTCATGAGACATTCTCGCAAAAAAATCACGGTTTTAGTAACACAGTAACGCAGCGTTCCTACGGGAAAGTAACGGTAATCTAATTACCGTTTTTGCAATAGTAATCCCTTACTTTACTCGTTACTTGAAAAAAGTAATCAGATTACAGTAACGCGTTACTGCCCATCTCTGTTGCTAACACATTCAACAGTGCTGTTGCCATGGTTTTTTTTTACAGTGAGACTGACAGTGCTGTTGACTGTGTGGTTTGATACACTAGTAATGACAGAGTACTCAGTGTGGTGATTCAACAGAGGCCATGTGATGTTAGGTAAAGGAAAGCCTTCACTGATGCACACACAGGTCAAACCCTCAGACTGAAGCACACATCCTGAGCCATTCTGTATCTTTGTATGCCCTGTAAACATGTAGTCAGAATCATAAAACAGGACACGCTGCAAGCTATAATGTTAATGAACTTCAGGTTAAAAATACATGCCATCTACTTACAAGTCACAGTTACATCAACATATGAATTCAGAGTTGTGTCCAGATGTTTTAGTGTACAGATGTACTGTCCTGAATGTTCTGATGTCACATTATGGATGACAAGTGTAGCTGATCCAGTGTCATTGTGCAGCTTTGCGTTAGAACCGAGTTTATACCACACAATCACGGATGGAGGAAAACTTTCAGCACTGCAGGTCAGATTAAGAACATCTCCCTCCTTAACGGTTGTAACGCCACTGATTGTAATTTCTTTCTTATCTGTGAGATAAAAATATACATTTTACAATCATGTTGTTTCCTTTTCAGACTCTAGTGATCATCCAATAGATTTCAAATAAATAAATAGATATAAACAATAACAATAGGTTACGAAGTACCCACAGTTCACATTTACTGTCAAAGTCTCCTCTGTAGTTTTTCCACATGTGAAGTTGATCTTGCAAGTGATACTGGTGTTGTGGTGTTCAGATGAAGCGTTAAAGGTCAAAGTTGAGATGTGTCTTTGTGTGAAAGCCGCCAGATTCTCAGTCTTCAAAGTCAAAGTCAAAGTCAACTTTATTGTCAATTCTGCCACATGTACAGGACATACAGAGAATAGAAACTTCGTTACTCTCAATCCCTAGATAAAATAGAAAATGAACATTTAAATATAAGAGTGATTAAAAATGCAAGTAAAATATTTTAAAGTAAAAAAAATTAAATAAAATTAAATAATATAATACAATTTTACATATAACAAGAAAGCTATACAATATACAATATAAGGGTAAATGACATTGAGTGCAAACCAGGCAGAGTAGTGCAAATGGGCAAATAGTGCAAATGGAGATTTAGTAATGTACGGTAAGAGATAGTGTAACAACAAAGTCTTATGAGGTAATGGCAGTCCAATGCTCCACAAAGTGACTGGTAACTGGTGCAGGCCAGTGAGTGAGTCAGAGAGTGTGTGTGTGTGAGTGTGTGTGACAGAGTTCAGTGAGACCGTGGAGGAGAGAGGGGAGAGGGGGCAGAATCGGGAGGGAGTTAAGCTTCCTGACAGCCTGATGGATGAAGCTGTCCTTCAGCCTGCTGGTCCTGGCCTGGAGACTCCGCAGTCTCCTCCCCGACGGCAGCAGCTTGAAGAAGCTTTGCATTGGGTGCGTGGGATCAGCCGCTATGCAAAGGGCTTTTTTAGTGAGACGGGTGCTGTAAATGTCCTGGAGGGAGGGGAGAGAGACACCAATGATCCTCTCTGCAGCTCTCACTATGCGTTGGAGGGTTCTATGACAGGACGCATTGCAGGCTCCAAACCACACAGTGATGCAGCTCGACAGGATGCTCTCGATGGTGCCTCTGTAGAAAGTGTGCATGATGGGGGCTGGTGCTCCTGCTCTTCTTAGTTTGCGGAGAAAGAAGAGACGCTGCTGTGATTTCTTGGCCAGTGCTGTGGTGTTGTACGTCCAGGAGAGATCCTCTGTGATGTGCACACCCAAGAACTTGGTGCTGCTCACTCTCTCCACAGACGCTCCGTCAATGGTCAGAGGAGCATGTTGGGTGTGCATTCTCCTGAAGTCCACAACAATCTCCTTTGTCTTCTCCACATTCAGAGAGAGATTGTTGTCAGCACACCACGTGGCCAGGCGTCTCACCTCACTTCTGTAGTCGGTCTCATCCCTGTTGCTAATGAGACCCACCACCGTTGTGTCGTCCGCAAACTTGATGAAGAGGTTGGAGCTGTATGATGGAGTGCAGTCATGGGTCAGCAGAGTGAAGAGGAGGGGGCTCAGCACACATCCCTGCGGGGCCCCCGTGTTTAAAATGATGGTGCTGGATGTGTTACTGCCGACCCGTACTGCTTGAGGTCTTCCGGTGAGGAAATCCAACAGCCAGTTGCACAGTGAGGTGTTGAGCCCCAGCTGGACCAGTTTTTGGGTGAGCTGTTGGGGGATTATAGTGTTGAATGCTGAACTGAAATCTATGAACAGCATTCGAACATATGAGTCTTTATTGTCCAGGTGTGTGAGTGCTGAGTGGAGTGCAGTGGAGATGGCATCATCGGTTGAGCGGTTGGGCCGATACGCAAACTGGAAGGGATCCAGGGAGGGGGGCAGGACAGTCTTGATGTGTTGCATGACTAGTCGTTCGAAGCACTTCATCAGGATGGGAGTAAGTGCAACAGGACGGTAGTCATTAAAGCAGGAGGGAGATGACTTTTTTGGAACCGGAATGATTGTGGTGGCTTTAAAACATGTGGGGACGACAGCCTGGATGAGTGATATGTTGAAGATGTCTGTGAAGACATCAGTGAGTTCCACTGCACAGTCTCTCAGTACACGACCAGGAATGTTGTCAGGACCCGGAGCTTTACGTGCATTGATCCTGCTGAGGGATCTCCTCACGCTGTCCGGGGACAGGGTCATCACCTGGTCACCAGGAGGGGGTGGAGTCTTCTGTGCAGTGGTGCTGTTTTGGACTTCAAAGCGAGCAAAGAAAGTGTTCAGCTCGTTCAGCAGGGGGATAGTGCTATCGCAGGTCTGTGGTGGGGGCTTGTAATCTGTGATGGTCTGAATGCCCCGCCACAGGCTCCGTGAGTCTCTGCTGTCTTTGAAGTGATGCGATATTTTCCTGGAGTACTGTCTCTTAGCCTCTCTGATGCCACGGGAAAGGTTGGCCCTAGCTGTCCTCAGGCTTGCCTCGTCTCCATCTCTGAAGGCAACATTCCGAGCTTTCAGCAGCCTGTAGACCTCTCCTGTCATCCATGGTTTTTGATTGGCCCGGACAGTTATGGTTTTCGTGACTGTTACATCCTCAATACACTTGTTGATGTAGGCAGTAACAGTCTCTGCGTACTCCTGGAGGTCAGTGGTGTTGTTATAGGTGGCAGCCTGCTTAAACATGTTCCAGTCTGTGGTGTTGAAGCAGTCCTGTAAAGCCTCTGAAGACCCTTCTGGCCACACTTTTATCTGCTTACGAACCGGTTTGGTGACTTTAACGAGCGGTCTGTAGGCAGGCATTAGCATGACAGTGATATGGTCTGAGGCGCCGAGGTGGGGGAGGGGAAAAGCTTTGTAAGCTCCTCTCTGGGTGGTGTAAACAAAGTCCAGTGTGTTATTTCCCCTTGTTGGAAAGTCAATGTGTTGTTAGTGCTGTTTCCTGTAATGTAAGATTCAGTCCCTCCTGCTCCTCTCCATGTCCAGGTGATTTGAGGAACAGATCCAGAGCAGAGACCAGGAGCAGTGCAGGTCAGTGTGGCCTGCTGTCCCTCTGTCAGTGTGGGAATCATTACTCTGGGCTTCAGATTAAGACCTAATAGAAAAAAATTGCATTTATAGAAACACATCAACTATCTGAAGTTCATCTAGTAAATCAATATGTTTTTTCAAATAAGATATTTAATGAAGATGGTTAATGGCAATCACAAGTTTTAACAGGAACTGCTGCAGTTCCTACCAGCTACCATAGAGGTCAACAATTCCCCAAAATAATGAATACTTCATTAAGGCCTTAAAAATACTAAATATGTTATTGTACATGAACAAATATCTTCTTTTTCAACGTGATTGTCCTTGAAATAGCTTTTTTCACCTTTAACAGAGACAGTTGCTCTTGGAAAGAATGTGAATCCATCTTGTTTTCCATTCAGTTCACCAGTAACTCTGAACTGATATGATCCAGAATCAGACTCTTTCAGATCATTAATGATGATGCTGCAGTTTTTTTGAGTCACATCAGGCTCCAAACGTGAGACTCGTCCTTCAAACTCAGCCTGAGCTTTTTTCTCAGTGTTGTTGTTGCTGTGAAATATTATGTCAGCTTCACTGCAGCTGTGTTGAGATGCTTCACATTTGTACCAAACTATATGTTCGGGTGTAAACTCATCAGCAGTAGTGAAAGAACACGGGATCACAACACAGAGTCCAGCCTCTGCTGTTAGTTCTCGCTCACTCAGAGTAACACAGTATTTTCTATCACAGTGTTGTCGTCCCCAGGCTGAAGCACCTGTTAATGCAAAGGGAAAGATAAATATAGTGATAAAGAATATTTACTTTACAACAATAAACATGATGTCTAATTAAAGATACCACAGGAACTTTTATGTTTTCACAATCTTCTTGTTTGTGCTGTAGCCTACACAACTACTTTTTCACATTTAATAGGCTATTATATCCAGGCAATAATATATTCCTGGATGTTGATTAACAATATCTCAGGACATGTTTAACAAAAGATTAAATTAAAATGGCACACAAGCCAACAGATGGTAGCAAAGGCACAAGTTTATGATGAACTGTGGGTAATAATAAATTCTTATTATCTGGACAAATTTCAGAAAAAGAGTGTTACATACAAATATATATAAAAAAATCAAATAGAAATATAGCAGAATTACAGTAAAGCAGAAGATACAAACCTGTGTCAGCAATGCTGCCTTTTACAGAGACAAACAGAGCCGACCAGATGAGAACAAACATGTTTGTTGCTCGAGACGTTCAGTCTCTCCCTCCACAGAATAACTTATCCAGCCGATGAAGCAAAAAAGAAACCAAAACAAAAAATACAATAAAGAAAAAGCCAACAGTTCACATCACACAGCTCAATAAAAGATGTAATATATATATAATATTATATAAATGTATATTAACTGCCAAATAAGAGGACAACATTACCAGCATCACCAGTGTGTGAATGGGTGGATGACTGGATGTGTAAAGCGCTATACAAATACAGGCCATTTACAGCATTAGGTCACTCATAATATTTGATTAATAAATAATGGTCTTATTCACCATCACTGCTACAGATGTGAAAAAGTCTTTACAATTCTTCTTTTAAAAAGACTTTTTGAAACTCATTAAAATTTATTTTTACCTGTTTTGCTTTGTTCTTCAAACTTCTCTTCTCACTGATGTCTGGTGACTCTCTAAACTGAAGTTTTTCATCCTCATCGCTCTTTTCTTTTTCTTCCTCCTTCTTGCAAAATGATTTCAGGAAGTTTCTCAGTAAACCACTCAACTTTACAGACTGACGTTCAAGTTCCTCTGTATGCTATATATAATTATAACAATTTACCTTTTTAAAACATAATGTTATCTTGAGATTTAAAGATTGCAGTAATGGTGCTCCAACAAGTTCTATATATTCATATAGCATCAAATCATCATCATTCACCACATGGCCCTTATCACTGTGAGGTAAAGTCCGCACAAGATTAGAGTGAAAACATAACTTGTATATGACATTCAGCTTATCTTTACATTACTTCAACATCATACCACCAATACAACATCATTTTATTGCTATTTAAATGTTTTCTTATGTACTCATTAAAAAAAGTTCCTTGAGACAGATTGAGTGCATTAAAGAACTTAAGAATTTAAAATAAACTTCCCCTCTCTCATTCCCCTTATTTCTGCATATTTAGTCATATTTCATGTCCAAATATGCAGAAGTGTTTGCTGCCTCTCTGCAAACACATCTGCATATTTAAGCTTCTTATGTATCCATTTATATTTTCACACCATCTCAGCTGGTCTTAGTATTGCTATTGCTAACTCATTTTAATATTGTTATAGCAATGCACTGCTCTGCACTTGTATTTGTGAAAATTATTTTTAACCATTTAAAATAAGATCAGTGCAGCAGTTTGTTGTATGTGTGAGTCTACATAGCTGGACCCAGAGGATTGTGATCACCAACATTATATATGTCATAAAAAATTATCTTCAGTCTTTTTCACATTAAGATTGGCTTACTGACTTTCTTCTGAATTTGATGCCTGCCTTCACAAAATTCTACGATTTAAGCTGAGACAGACTGTTTTGACCTGAAACACTGAGTCATATGTATTAGAAATGAATGATACTTCCCAGATATCAAATTTCAACAACTTAATTGATTTGTTAAAAGCAGCTAGTTATTATTTTTCAAAATGTTCATAAAAAAAGCTTAAAATACACATATTCATTTATCCATCCATTATCTTACACTAATCCTTATCAGGGTCCCAGGCACCCTGTGTGGGGTGACAATAAAACATATTTAGTGTTGAACTCTATTGTTCTCAAGAGGTTTTAAACCAAGTAAATAATATAAAAAATTGTCATTTTTATCGATCAATACTCTGGGATTGTTTGGGGACTTTTGTCATTAGCATTAGAACTACTGAAGCTAGTTATATCAAAAGTTTTAAATGGATTATTGGTATAGAACAAATGATTCGGTCAACCTGATGATGGTGTCGGATAAAAACTGAAAAAGAAAATAAATGATCTTATGCAAAAGAGGAAAGAAATGCATTTACTTAACAAAATGATATGTTTTTCTGGAAGAATACAAAACACAATACATCGTATAAAAGAGCATTTTGTGAAAACACAAAAAGAAAATTCCAAAGGTCATTTGGCACACTTTGGCTGCACACTTTCAAATATATTTAACTAGACAATGGCAGTGTTGGCCATCTGCCAAATGGAAACTTAAACCATTAAAAATCTGCAAAATACATCAAGAATAGAGTCAAGAAAAAGATAAGCCACTATATTTACTGCTACTACTAAATGTCACTGGGCAAGATTTTATAGTAAAGCAGTATAGGTATCTAAAATTTGCTAAACCATAACATTTTTCTAATATTTGTAATCCTTAAACTACTGCAGAGCACGATATTCAAAGCTAACATTCTGTAAGATTTGATTTGTTAATATTTGTGAAGTTTACAGTATAGAGAAAATTGTCCTATACTTAGTTATTCCAACACAAAATGGAAATCCATCCATCCATCAATCCATCCATTACATCTGAAGAGATCAATATTTATCCTTAGCAACTATACAAAAGAATTCCTCAAATATCAGCTGTTATGTCATTCACAGTGGAGTACACTGCCTCATCTTCCTCGTCCTTCTTTTCTGTTTCAGAATGTTTCATCTCCCCCTCCAACATTTTACCGTCGCCTCCACCATCATCTTCTTGTTCTTTTTTTATTATCCTCTTGATTTCAGCGTACTCCGTCTTTGTGCTTTCTCGCATCCTTGCTGCCTTTCTGCCGCTGTGTGTTTTTAACAGGGAAAGATCAATGGTGGCATATTTCACTTCGTTTGTCCCACTGTTTGAGTTCAGGGTCTGGTTGTTTTGTAATGCTTGAGCATCATGTATCTGTTAGGCACAAAGTAAATAGTTTCAGTCATTTATCAGCTACAGGCAGCCAAACATTGTGAATACTATTGATTTATCTTGTTTAAAGTCTTTCATTCTTCAAAGGGTTTGAGTTCTCATTGGGTGGCCTGAAAATTAGCTTTACACAAGAAAGGAACTTTGCATTACTTTAATTCTGGTTTCCATTTGTGTATTTGTTTATTTATTTTATTAGATGTTTGTTGTATCATGAATATTAAAGATCAAAGTTTTACTGTGACAGAAAGTTGAGATGTCTCATATTTTAAGTCAAACCATCCTATTTGCATGGTTTCTCTCTCCATCTGTCCCTTACTGCATTGCGCTGGAGTACACCTGATAATTGCCAGGCTGTGTTAAACACCGCCTAGCAGAATAAAGGTGGCGACACTGGATTACCAGCAGCAATGAGACTTCCACCATATGTATGTGAGATATTTGTGCTGAAACTCATTTAAACTATTTGAAGAGTTATATCAAAAAAGACAAATTAACATAAATACCAGTGGATCATCTGGACGTGTCAGCATCACAAAAGTGTCATTCAAATGTCCAGAACTCGTCATTTCTTTCCTGTAGAAAAGGGCATATTTACAGAAAGAATGTTGAAATGAATGTTAAATTGAATCTACAGAGAAACCTTAGTAATAACTACAAAAATAATTCTGTACCTGTAACACTTTTTGGCCAAAAAGCAAACACCTGATGAAAGAACTGCACCAATCAAAAATGCAATGATAATTTCCAGAAATCGCCACCTAAGACCCGATGACGGCTCTGCAATCAAAGAAAACAACATGAAAACCCTGTTAACTCACATATTGAATTATATACAGCACACCTAATGGCTAGTCTAATGATTGTCTTAATTACATAGGTCATAGATTTGTTACGACTGTGATTGGAATCATATGTAAATTTGAGTGTGCAGGTGCTCCTCCGTGGTTGGTGCATCCAGGGTGGATGGCTCGCACCGATTGGCTGAGGACCGGGAGGCAGCGGATAAGAAGAGACCGCCAGGGACTGCCATGTTATTCATTCTTGGCCCAACCCAACCGGCAGACCGTTCACTGTGTCACTATGTTACCATGTTGGTTAATGTAAGAGCATGTAGGGGTGGACCGCCTTTTTGTTTGATCAGTTTTCTCCTGTTTTTGTTAGGCAGGGAGGAAAGTGATTGTCGTTTGGTTTAGTTCTTTTGAGTAGGTAAATTGTGTTTATTCCTGAGATAGGTTACTTTTTGTTTGTTGTTTTGGCCTTGGGTTCACCCTGAAGTTATGATATGCTCCCTTCCTTTGTTTAACTGCACTTATTGTAAATAAATCACTGTCAGAAAATATTAAGTGTGTGACGTGCTGCTTGGGGTTGGACGGGGATGGATCACCCTTTATGTTGTGGTCTGGCCGCGCCTAGACGGGCCATAACAGATTACATGGGTCCAGAAATGGTAGTAAAAATGTCAAGTGGTTAAAAGTGTTACAGAAAGGGTTTTAATTTAAAACAACAGCAACAACCAAACAAAACTTACCATCTTTTTTGGACAAGTTGTTATTGATCAGCAGGTTCTCTCTTTCTTCTCCATTTCCATTGTTGCTAACACATTCAACAGTGCTGTCGCCATGGTTTTTTATAGTTACACTGACAGTGCTGTTGACTGTGTGGTTTGATACACTAGTAATGACAGAGTACTCAGTGTGGTGAGTCAACAGAGGCCATTTGATGTTAGGTAAAGGAAAGCCTTCACTGATGCACACACAGGTCAAACCCTCAGACTGAAGCACACATCCTGAGCCATTCTGTATCTTTGTATGCCCTGTAAACATGTAGTCAGAATCATAAAACAGGACACGCTGCAAGCTATAATGTTAATGAACTTCAGGTTAAAAATACATGCCATCTACTTACAAGTCACAGTTACATCAACATATGAATTCAGAGTTGTGTCCAGATGTTTTACTGTACAGATGTACTGCCCTGAATGTTCTGATGTTACATTATGGATGACAAGTGTAGCTGATCCAGTGTCATTGTGCAGCTTTGTGTTAGAACTAAGTTTAGACCACACAATCACAGATGGAGGAAAACTTTCAGCACTGCAGGTCAGATTCAGAACATCTCCCTCATTAACAGTTGTATTCCCAGTGATCTGAGCAGCACTGTTATCTGTGGAGAATATTTAGGTGGTTTATTTAAGGAGTTTGGAAACAACACTGGCACATAATCATTCTTCACGGCTTCAACTGCAAAATTAACCTGGAAGATGATAAGGCTGCTGATGACATCACTGGTGATGTTATCCAGTAATGTGACAATGTGTGGTACTTACATATTACTGTTATGGTGACGTTTTCCTTTAGGGTATTGTTCATATATGTAACTGTACAGATGTACTGTCCAGAATGATCCGGTTTCACATTTTGAATGAAAATTGTAGCTGATCCAGAATAACTGTGCAGGTTTGTGTCAGAACCAAGTTTAGACCACACAATCAGAGATGGAGGGAAACTGTCAACACTGCAGGTCAGATTCAGAACATCTCCCTCCCTAACAGTTGTATTCCCCATGATCTGATGTGTCCTGTTATCTGCAAAATACATTTCAGTGAGTTCAGTGGTATATTTAAGGAGAGGGCAAGTTGCACTGCCATTTTCTGTTCAATCAGAAAAATGCCCGAACATCCCCCAAAAAACATAAAAAAAAATCACATCTTGCAAAGCTGTGTAGATGTTAACTTGCAGGATAAGAATGATAACAATGTGTGTTTAATTAATGCAAAGTGTAAAATGCCACAAACATCAACAAAATGCAAATTACAATTTGGTCATTGTACAACATCATAATAGTTTTCAAAAGGCTCCTAATACATTTCCTCTTACTTCCTTTGTATAGTGCAGTCTACAGTGTTCCTCTTTCTAAGCAAATTTTTACTCTACATCTATAAATAAAAGATATACATTTGTACATCATCTTCAACTTTTCAAAATTATTTTAAATGGCATTTTTGACATTTATGAAAAATACAAGTCGTCAGTGGTATCACTGTCTAAACATTTCAAAGCCAATATACACAGATGTTGAGATGATATCACATATTTAATGAGGTGTGGCTGTAAGAGTTATTCAAAAGAATTACACTAATCTAAATGCACCATTTCAGATACCAGATGAAACTAATATGACCACTGCTAAAAATCTTCTGCTTAAAAGCACAAAGTTTGTGTACTTACATATCACTGTGATATTGACATCCTTTTTCAGGGTATTGTTCATATATGTAACTGCACAGATGTACTGTCCAGAATGTTCTGGTTTCACGTTCTTAATGACAAGCCTGGCTGATCCAGAATAACTGTGCAGGTTTGTGTCAGAACCAAGTTTAGACCACACAATCAGAGATGGAGGGAAACTGTCAACACTGCAGGTCAGATTCAGAACATCTCCCTCCCTAACAGTTGTATTCCCCATGATCTGATGTGTCCTGTTATCTGCAAAATACATTTCAGTGAGTTCAGTGGTATATTTAAGGAGAGGGCAAGTTGCACTGCCATTTTCTGTTCAATCAGAAAAATGCCCGAACATCCCCCAAAAAACATAAAAAAAAATCACATCTTGCAAAGCTGTGTAGATGTTAACTTGCAGGATAAGAATGATAACAATGTGTGTTTAATTAATGCAAAGTGTAAAATGCCACAAACATCAACAAAATGCAAATTACAATTTGGTCATTGTACAACATCATAATAGTTTTCAAAAGGCTCCTAATACATTTCCTCTTACTTCCTTTGTATAGTGCAGTCTACAGTGTTCCTCTTTCTAAGCAAATTTTTACTCTACATCTATAAATAAAAGATATACATTTGTACATCGTCTTCAACTTATCAAAATTATTTTAAATGACATTTTTGAAAAGTACAAGTCGTCAGTGGTATCACTGTCTAAACATTTCAAAGCCAATATACACAGATGTTGAGATGATATCACATATTTAATGAGGTGTGGCTGTAAGAGTTATTCAAAAGAATTACACTAATCTAAATGCACCATTTCAGATACCAGATGAAACTAATATGACCACTGCTAAAAATCTTCTGCTTAAAAGCACAAAGTTGTGTACTTACATATCACTGTGATATTGATATTCTTCTTCAGGGTATTGTTCATATATGTAACTGCACAGATGTACTGTCCAGAATGTTCTGGTTTCACATTCTCAATGACAAGCCTGGCTGATCCAGAATAACTGTGCAGGTTTGTGTCAGAACCAAGTTTAGACCACTCAATCAGAGATGGAGGGAAACTTTCAACACTGCAGCTCAGATTCAGAACATCTCCCTCTCTAATAGTTGTAACACCACTGATTGTAATTTCTTTCATATCTGTGAGATAAAAATACACATTTTACAATCATGTTATTTCATTTTCAGAATCTGCTGATGATTCAATAGATTTTAAAAAATGCAAACAATAAATAGGAGGTTGCAAAGTACTCACGGTTTACATGTACAGTCAAAGTCTCCTCTGTAGATTTTCTACCTGTGAAGTTGATCTTGCAAGTGACACTGGTGTTGTGGTGTTCAGCTGAAGGATTAAAGGTCAAAGTTGAGATGTGTCTCTGTGTGAAAGACTTCGGATTGTCAGTGTTGAAGTCAGTCCTGTTTCCTGTAATGTAAGATTCAGTCCCTCCTGCTCCTCTCCATGTCCAGGTGATTTCAGGAACAGATCCAGAGCAGAGACCAGGAGCAGTGCAGGTCAGTGTGGCCTGCTGTCCCTCAGTCAGTGTGGGACTCATTACTGTGGGCTTCTGATTAAGACCTTATGGAAATAAATTGCATTAATGAACCCAAATTAACTACCGGAAGTTCATCTAGCACATTAATCTGGGTTCAAATAATAAGCTATTTAGTGAAAATGGTAGTTTTGCCAGGAACTGCTGCAGTTCCTACCAGATACCATAGAGGTCAACAATTCCCCAGAAGAGTTAATACTTCATTAAGACTATAAAAATCCTAAATATGTTATTGTACATGACTTTTTTCTACATGATTGGCCTTGGAATAGATTTTCATACCTTTAACAGAGACAGTTACTCTTGGAATGAATGTGAATCCATCTTCTTTCCCATTCAGTTCACCAGTAACTCTGAGCTGATATGATCCAGAATCAGACTCTTCCAGATCATTAATGATGATGCTGCAGTTGTTCTGACTCACATCAGGCTCCAAACGTGAGACTCGTCCTTCAAACGCAGCCTGAGCTTTTTTGTCTGTGTTTTTGTTGCTGTGAAATATTATGTCAGGATCACTGCAACTGTGTTGAGATGTTTCACATTTGTACCAAACTGTATGTTTGGGTGTAAACTCATCAGCAGTAGTGAAAGAACACGGGATCACAACACAGAGTCCAGCCTCTGCTGTTAGTTCTCGCTCACTCAGAGTAACACAGTATTTTCTATCACAGTGTTGTTGTCCCCAGCCTCAAGCAACTGTTAATGCAAAGGGAAAGATAAATATAGTGATAAAGAATATTTACTTTACAACAATAAACATGATGTCTAATTAAAGATATTGAAGTAACTTTTATCTTTTACACAGGCTGCTTGTTTGTGCTGTACTCCACAACTACTATAATGTTCTCATTTCACAGCTTATTATATCCAGGCTATGGAATCTCCCTGGATGTGCATCAACAATATCTCAGAACACGTTTAACAAAACATTAAATTAAAATGGCACACGAGCCAATAGATGATAGTAAAGGCACAAATTTATGATGAACTGTGGGTAATAAAAAATTCTTATCATCTGGATACATTTCAGAAAAAGAGTGTTACATGCAAATATTTTAAAAAGTCAAATACAAATATAGCAGAATTACAGGACAAGATACAAACCTGTGACAGCAATGCTGCCTTTCACAGAGACAAACAGAGCCGACCAGATGAGAACAAACATTTTTGATGCTCGAGACGTTCAGTCTCTCCCTCCACAGGATAACTTATCCAGCAGATGAAGCAAACATGCAGAAATCAAAACAAAAATTAAAACAAAGAAAAAGTCAACAATTCAAATCACAGCTCAATAAAAGATGTTGCGTGCTTATACCAATACTCCAGCATTCTTTATGAAAAAGACCTTTGTGACATCTGTTTCTAGATATTGTTTAAAAAATAAAAATTATAATCACAGTTCAGCAATAGCACCAATACAATAATATGATACAATAATAATTACTTGTAATAATAAATAAATCTATATTAACTGCCAAATAAGAGGACAGCATTGGGTCAATCGTAAAATTTAATTAATAAATGATGGTCTTATTCACCAGCGCTTCTACATATGTGAAAAAGTCTTTACATTTCTTTTTTTAAAAAGATAGAAAGACTTTAAACCTTGTTTTTACCTGCTTTGCTTTGTTCTTCAAGCTTCTCTTCTCACTGATGTCTGCTGACTAAAGTTTTTCATCGTCGCCTCTCTTCTCCTTTTCTTCCTCATTCTTGCAACAAGGAAGTCTGTCAGTAAACCACTCAACTTTAAAGACTCACATTCTTGTTCCTCTGGTATAATTATAAAATGTTCATTGTTTATTAAATAATTTACCTTTTTTTTAAACCCACTGTGTTATCTTGAGATTTGATATTCCAGTAATGATGCTCAAACAAGTTTTATATATTCATATAGCATCAAGTCATCATCATTCACCTCAAGGCACTTTACACCCTCAATATGCGTAATAAGAATATGCTTCAGCCGATACCTTTTGATTAGCCTTGTCTTTTGCTTCCGTGCTTTGTGGTAGATCTTTATTCTATATCCACGGAGATATTTGAATGCGAATCAATAAATCAATATTCAATTCAATATTAGAGTGAAAAAAAAGACTCGTATAGGACATAGCTTATTTTTATATTACCTCAGCTTTATACAACCCATACAGCGTGATTATATTGCTATCAAAGTACTTTCTTATTTACTCAGTGTAAAAGATTAAATGATTGAATTAAAACATTGAATGCATTAAAGAGCTTAAGAATATTTACTTCTGCATATTTTATGTCCACATATGCAGAAGTGTTGCAGCCTCTCTGCAAATGCCAAATATAATAAAAAGTGATAAACCACAATTAGCTTTGAGCTAAAGTTAAAATAAAAGGACAATGTGTGTTTAAAACACTGATCATTTTGTTGGAAGCAGAAACATGTTTTTCTGTTAAGATTTAAGTTTATATTTTATATGTAATATTTAATATAATCATTAAAATGTGTTTTTTTTTTCTTTACAATGATACAGAATTTCTCTGCTTTCAACTGACACTTCCTCTTTCTTATAAACCTCTACTGTACTCTGTCTTTGTGATCAGTGTGAAGTAGTTTTCTCACAGTGCTCAACTGCAGGTCAGAAGCTTATACTTAAATGTAAACATTTTATACCAACTCTTTCAGGTACACTTATTAATACTTCTTAATACTGTATGAAAATGTTTCCTGGGTCTCACGAACAGCCTTGTTCTGAGCTCAAATAAATGGAGGAGGCTGCACCAAATATGCTGATCAATCTGCTGTACTATCCCCTGAGATAAAAGGGAGCTGATAAATTACATAATTACCATTAATTAATTTACATGGGCATGGTGTCACAGCTGGAAAAGCCAGAACCCGAGATGGAGCCAAATGCAGATTCAGACCATGACTCAAACTGACGTGAATAAAGTTATTTACAAGAACAAATGTAACAGTGATTAACAATAACATGGATAGGGCTATATAGAAGTACGTGGTTAGGTGCAAAACAATGAACATGAACTAGAGCCAAAAATCAAGTAGAGCTAGATTCTGTGAACGTGAGCTAAGCGCTATATACAATAGATGGACACTGTACGCAGACAGCATCAGATCTCAAAATGGTGGAGCATTGATCAAACTCTTATAGCCTCTAGTGGCCCCCACCTAATCATAAAAGCTTAAACATTCACATTCTTTCTCTCACACAGCGCCCAAGCTACGACCTTGGCTTCCTGTTTATCTGCTCCTGCTGAGATGGGGCAGAAAACCTCTCCAGTATGCTCTGTTCTCTTCTAATCAGACAAATAAGGCGATGACTTTCTGCGAACAGTATTTCTTATAACTCAGCAGTATAATGCATCACAAAACAATATCATTCATTCACAATAAATCAGCAGTCTAATGTAATGCAAATCAGTTTAACAAATGTAATAGTTATCACCTTCTTCTAATTCAGGAGAATAATGCAAACTAAAACTACATAATAATTCACAATCTTTAATTAGGGGTCTAACATGGCATAAAATAACATTATAATCCCACACTGACAATCAGGTGAAGAGTAGTTGTGTGAAGAGTAGTTTCTCCAGAGGAGAGTCAAGGTCAGATTCCGCCCAGAGAAGCAGACACATAGCACTGTGAAGGACACATTGCCACTAGTGATGGGATTTCCGGCTCTTTTTAGAGAACCGGCTCTTTCGGCACGACTCACTAAAAAGAGCCGCCTCTTTCGGATCCCAACCGGCTCTTCAGGTTGTTTTGTTGCTTTCATTAATTTATTATTAACAACAATATAAAATTATGCACAGAAATGGGCTTCGTCCAAAGGGTGGCTATCCTCTCCCTTAGAGATAGGGTGAGAAATACGGCCATCCGGGAGGGGCTCACAGTAGAGCCACTTCTTTTCCACATCGAGAAGTAGCCAGTTGAGGTGGTTCAGGCATCTAACAAAGATGCTTCCTGGGTGAGGTGTTCCACTGGGAGGAGGCCCCAGGGCAGACCCAGGCCATCGTTTGAAAACTATGTGCCCGGAGTTTGCTGTTCTCATCGCCTCAGATATTTGAAGTTTACACAGCTACATTCTCGCCTGAAAATATGTTAAAAGTTTATTTTGCGACCCAGAAAGAGTGATAAGAGTAATATTAAAACTAAGTAGCTGCAGTAGTAGTAGCCATTGTTGGAAACTGGAATTGGCTGAGCCAATCTTGGATATGGTTTTTCAATTTTGTTGTCCAGGTGGAAAATCGGGAGAAATTGGGGAGAATCGTGGCTCCGGAAGATGTTTGGGAGGGGCACTGAAATTCTGGATTATCCCAGAAAAATCAGGAGGGTTGGCATGTATGGCCTAGCATAGCCTGTAATGTTATTATGACGGACACATTTTATGAGTGAACTTGACTTTAAGTGACTTACAGGTTTCTTCCAGGTTCTTCCTTTTTGCTGCCGTCATCCTCCTTGCGGGTCCTCGCAGCGCAGGCTTGCCGCTACTAAAACTAAACAGAGCTCCCCGAAAGGCACAGCCAATCACATTGGTCATATTTGTTACATGAGGTAGGACTCCAGTAGAGAACGTAATTTAACACTTTCTGCACCGTTAGGTGAATAAAATTTTGACAGATCTTTTTTTTTCTTTCAATCGGTTTTGTTTTTCTTTACTATAAGTTATCAAATTATTGGTGGGGACAATTCAATAATCACAGGATATTGGTGGGGACATGTCCCTTCCGTGCATGCCAAATCTACGCCCTTGGTTATAACTAAGTTTAGACCACACAATCTGAGAAGAAAACTTTTAACAGAGCAGGTCAGATTCAGAGTCTCACCCTTCCTCAGACTTATAATGCCAGTGAGCTTTATATCTATGAGCAGACCTATGAGAGAAAAAAGGGACAAACTGACAATCACATAACTTCCATAACTTTCTCATTTTTTCATCAAGATAGAAACAAATATTAAATAGTAAAAGCAGTCACAGTTCACATACATTTTTTCTTCATTTGTTTCACAAGTGAAGCTAATTTTACAGGTGGTACTGGGTTATGGTATTATGATAACTGTTAACTGAGCTGTGTATTTGTGTTTATCAGCCACATAAATTTGGGTACGTTGCACAAAAAATGAGGAAATTTGTGTTTGGTTGATTTTTTCTTTGTTGTAACAATCCTTGGCAGTAAATCTTATAAACAGGCTTTCTGACTATGTTTCCCCAAACATTTGTAGGCTAAGCAGCAGAGTTGAGTGTATAGATTGCGTCTATGAATAACTTGCCAAACCTTCTCTACCAAGGCCAAACAACTTATTCTGACTCAAAAATCAGCACAGAAACCTCTGACCAGCTGTGAAGTTAGTTCATGGGTGATGATATGAGCCGTGGCTCTGGATCCTTTTGATCCAACTTTTTGAGTTTCATGTGTTTTACTGATATTTTGTATAATGGTTTAGGTTTTAGGTTATTAATTAGTTTAAAGTTAGTCTGTTTTGAGTTTCTTCTATTCCTTGTTTAGTTTCTTGTTTATTATATGTCCTTGTGTCTCTGTCTTCTGCTTCACTCTCAGTGTGTCCGTGTTGATGCGTGTTTGTGTGGGCATCCTTGTGTCTTGTTATAGAGTGTCTCTGCTTTCAACTAACACTTCTTCCACAACAATGGCAAAGAGGAATAGTAGAAAAACTGTGCTATAACTGACTGACCCCAGAGAGCCAATGAACTGATCTGATCCATAAACAGGTAGAATAATTGTAGCCTTGTTAGCTACAACCTGCTGAACTTACAAAGATAAAAGAAAAGAACAAAAAAAAGCTCAATTTGCAGCTGTAGACAGGTGAACAATTTTATTAAACTCTATGTATAAATTGAAATAGAAAGTGTAATTTGTTACATATAAAACAATCTCATTTATTTACAATGCAATGTAAAAAATTAACAAATATTAAACTTTAATTTAATAGCTCATTTAAATTAAAATTTGTAATACCATAGTATCTGCTTTAATAAAGACAATGAAACTAAATTAAGTACATCACCAAAGTATTGACTACAGGCTGCCATTACAACAGCACAGCTTTCTGAAACCTGACTCTTCAGTTTATATGGTGTGCAATAACATCATAATCTGATGATACATCTGCTTTTTGCAGTGACATGTAGGTTCTCTCCTCCTGATGTAGGTTCACCTTTTTTCTTGAATTCCTTTAATAAGAAGAAACGGAAGCCCATTATCGTCTAAAAGTCTTGACTGCATTCAAAGAGTCAAAAAAACCATAAAAATACATGTGAATAAACATACCAGAGGAACCATATGTAGGTTATGCAGAAGACATTCAAAGTGAGAGATACACCAGCAACAATCCAGGGAAGAACTGTACTGTAAGAACCACAGTGTTTCACACGAGCTGCTGTAAGACAGAAGAGAACACATGCACACACATATTTTATGTATCCTATATATGTACACACACACACACACACACACACACACACACACACGTGGGGGCTAAAATGCTGTGGGGGCACAGACAGATGACAGATGTAACTTCAGCTTTTTATGTAATTTTAGCGTTTCCAGGAGCCACAGCTGAGAGGCCCAACAGCCACATGTGTCCAATGAGTTGCTGGTTGCTCTACATCTATACAGTTGTGAACATACTGCACATATTTCGTCACGTTGACTGATACATAGTCTGTAGAATGTTGTTGAGAAATGCTGATTCAGAAATGTTTATTGTAAATATTTCCTTTGATTGGGCTATTTTTTGTTTTTTGATTTTGAAAGTACAAATGATTTTGCAGCGCGTGATACAATCACCATTGTCCTGAATGTGAGACTTTTCTGCTGCTGCAGTTAAAGTGCAGATGCAGTCAAGATTAAAAAAAAAAAATCTGAAATGCACTTTTTTTGTTGTTTGATACAATATTTTCCTTTGCTGGAATAAAAATCAGGTTGTTTTTTTTAATTGCAGCTGTATTATCTACTGTAGTTCTATTTACATAACATACAAGTAAACCATTAAGTTATATTTAAACCATTTGGTAAAAATCGATATTAAAAACTATCAATTCTATTGAAAAAAAAAAAGATTGTGGTTATTATTCACCCAAGTCAACAAGAAATGCAAACAAACAGAAATCTATTTTCAAACTCTAATTCAAATTTCTGGAGCTCTTTTTTTTCTGGAGAAAAGGTAATTTTTACAGAACATGTTTACAAATATATATTAAAATTTATCTACGGAGAAAACCTGATAATAATTACTAAAGTTAATGCTGCACCTATAGCGATTTCTGACCAATGATGACTTTTAATGACTTTCAGGAATTCCAGCCTGAAACTAGACAGTTGCTCTGCACTCGAGGGAAATAAAATGGAAAGGAAAAATAAAAAAGTTAATATCCGTGGTTTCTGAATTATAAGTAGTACATGAAGATACAGAGGTTGTGTTAAAAATACAGGACTAAAAAAATCTGAAAATGTTAAAGTGGAAAGTGTTTAGCTGAAAAGCACAAACCATGTTTTTTAGACAGGTTTTTATGGACTAGCAGGTTTTCTCTTTCTTCTCCATTTCCATTGTTGCTGACACATTCAACAGTGCTGTTGCCATGGTTTTTTACAGTGAGACTGACAGTGCTGTTGACTGTGTGGTTTGATACACTAGTAATGACAGAGTACTCAGTGTGGTGATTCGACAGAGGCCATGTGATGTTAGGTAAAGGAAAGCCTTCACTGATGCACACACAGGTCAAACCATCAGACTTAAGCACACATCCTGAGCCATTCTGTATCTTTGTATGCCCTGTAAACATGTAGTCAGAATCATAAAACAGGAGATGCTGTAAGCTATAATGTTAATGAACTTCAGGTTAAAATGCCATTGACTTACAAGTCACAGTTACATCAAGATATGAAGTTGGAGTTGTGTTCAGATGTTTTACTGTACAGATGTACTGCCCTGAATGTTCTGGTGTCACATTATGGACGACAAGTGTAGCTGATCCAGTGTCATTGTGCAGCTTTGTGTTAGAACCAAGATTGGACCACACGATCACAGATGGAGGAAAACTTTCAACACTGCAGGTCAAATTCAGAATATCTCCCTCCCTAACAGTTGAATTCCCAATGATTATAATTTCTTTCATGTCTGTAAGATAAAAATATACATTTTACAATCATGTTGTTTCCTTTTCAGACTCTACTGATCATCCAATAGATTAAAAAAAAAAACAGATATAAACAATAACAATAAGTTACGAAGTACCCACAGTTCACATTTACTGTCAAAGTCTCCTCTGTAGTTTTTCCACATGTGAAGTTGATCTTGCAAGTGATACTGGTGTTGTGGTGTTCAGATGAAGCATTAAAGGTCAAAGTTGAGATGTGTCTTTGTGTGAAAGCCGCCAGATTCTCAGTCTTGAAATTAGTGCTGTTTCCTGTAATGTAAGATTCAGTCCCTCCTGCTCCTCTCCATGTCCAGGTGATTTGAGGAACAGATCCAGAGCAGAGACCAGGAGCAGTGCAGGTCAGTGTGGCCTGCTGTCCCTCTGTCAGTGTGGGAATATTTACTCTGGGCTTCAGATTAAGACCTAATGGAAAAAAATAAATTGCATTTCTAGAAACACATCAACTATCTGAAGTTCGTCTAGTAAATCAATCTGTTTTTTCAAATAAGATATTTAATGAAAATGGTTAATGGCAATCACAAGTTTTAACAGGAACTGCTGCAGTTCCTACCAGCTACCATAGAGGTCAACAATTCCCCAAAATAATGAATACTTCATTAAGGCCTTAAAAATACTAAATATGTTATTGTACATGAACAAATATCTTCTTTTTCAACGTGATTGTCCTTGAAATAGCTTTTTTCACCTTTAACAGAGACAGTTACTCTTGGAATGAATGTGAATCCACCTTGTTTTCCATTCAGTTCACCAGTAACTCTGGGCTGATATGATCCAGAATCAGACTCTTTGAGATCATTAATGATGATGCTGCAGTTCTTTTGCCTCACATCAGGCTCCAAACGTGAGACTCGTCCTTCAAACGCAGCCTGAGCTTTTTTGTCTGTGTTTTTGTTGCTGTCAAATATTATGTCAGCTTCACTGCAACTGTGTTGAGATGCTTCACATTTGTACCAAACTATATGTTCGGGTCTAAACTCATCAGCAGTAGTGAAAGAACACGGGATCACAACACAGAGTCCAGCCTCTGCTGTTAGTTCTCGCTCACTCAGAGTAACACAGTATTTTCTATCACAGTGTTGTCGTCCCCAGGCTGAAGCACCTGTTAATGCAAAGGGAAAGATAAATATAGTGATAAAGAATATTTACTTTACAACAATAAACATGATGTCTAATTAAAGATACCACAGGAACTTTTATGTTTTCACAATCTTCTTGTTTGTGCTGTAGCCTACACAACTACTATGGTTTTCACATTATATCCAGGCAATAATATATTCCTGGATGTTGATTAACAATATCTCAGGACAGGTTTAACAAAAGATTAAATTAAAATGGCACACAAGCCAACAGATGGTAGCAAAGGCACAAGTTTATGATGAACTGTGGGTAATAATAAATTCTTATTATCTGGACAAATTTCAGAAAAAGAGTGTTACATACAAATATATATAAAAAAATCAAATAGAAATATAGCAGAATTACAGTAAAGCAGAAGATACAAACCTGTGTCAGCAATGCTTCCTTTTACAGAGACAAACAGAGCCGACCAGATGAGAACAAACATGTTCGTTGCTCGAGACGTTCAGTCTCTCCCTCCACAGAATAACTTATCCAGCCGATGAAGCAAAAAAGAAACCAAAACAAAAAATACAATAAAGAAAAAGCCAACAGTTCACATCACACAGCTCAATAAAAGATGTAATATATATATATATAATATTATATAAATGTATATTAACTGCCAAATAAGAGGACAGCATTACCAGCATCACCAGTGTGTGTGTCATGGCTACTGAACGGACCCACGCGCAGACAGTTCTTTCAAGGAAACAAAAGAGGGGATTTATTTACAACAGGGATCACCTTAGTGCAAAATGTATGTACAGTGAGTTGGGAGGGGGTCCAGGGCTCCAGGGAGAGAAGGGGGGGGGGGGAATCCACACACACGCTTCCTCTTCCACTCAGTCACCGCCACCGCTCCTCCGCACACACGCACTCCTCTTCAGCCGCACTCGCTCCAACACTCCACACACTGCCCCACTCGGACAGGTCCGGTGATTCGGTCCAGAATCTACAGACAGAAGGTCAAGGTTAGTTCCACAACATAAAACACGTGTAAGCGATTCTTCTTTGAATATGCCGCGAGCACGAACTCAGGTGGTTCGACGTTGCAGCGGTGAGCTGCTCTGTGCCACTGCCTTAAATAGCAGCTGGGGAAATCAGCCAGATCAGCCGCAGGTGGACACCATCCACAGGGGTGCGTGGGCCAGGAGTGAGAGCCCGTAATGAGCTCCACCCAGGCAGAGAGGAGGAGGAGAGACAAAAAACTAAAACTAATCAACAACAAAACCTGTAGCCAGCGTGGGCCAACCAGAGAGACACGGGGACCGTGACAGTGTGAATGGGTGGATGACTGGATGTGTAAAGCGCTATACAAATACAGGCCATTTACAGCATTAGGTCACTCATAATATTTGATTAATAAATAATGGTCTTATTCACCATCACTGCTACAGATGTGAAAAAGTCTTTACAATTCTTCTTTTAAAAAGACTTTTTGAAACTCATTAAAATTTATTTTTACCTGTTTTGGTTTGTTCTTCAAACTTCTCTTCTCACTGATGTCTGGTGACTCTCTAAACTGAAGTTTTTCATCCTCATCGCTCTTTTCTTTTTCTTCCTCCTTCTTGCAAAATGATTTCAGGAAGTTTCTCAGTAAACCACTCAACTTTACAGACTGACGTTCAAGTTCCTCTGTATGCTATATATAATTATAACAATTTACCTTTTTAAAACATAATGCTATCTTGAGATTTAAAGATTGCAGTAATGGTGCTCCAACAAGTTCTATATATTCATATAGCATCAAATCATCATCATTCACCACATGGCCCTTATCACTGTGAGGTAAAGTCCGCACAAGATTAGAGTGAAAACATAACTTGTATATGACATTCAGCTTATCTTTACATTACTTCAACATCATACCACCAATACAACATCATTTTATTGCTATTTAAATGTTTTCTTATGTACTCATTAAAAAATGTTCCTTGAGACAGATTGAGTGCATTAAAGAACTTAAGAATTTAAAATAAACTTCCCCTCTCTCATTCCCCTTATTTCTGCATATTTAGTCATATTTCATGTCCAAATATGCAGAAGTGTTTGCTGCCTCTCTGCAAACACATCTGCATATTTAAGCTTCTTATGTATCCATTTATATTTTCACACCATCTCAGCTGGTCTTAGTATTGCTATTGCTAACTCATTTTAATATTGTTATAGCAATGCACTGCTCTGCACTTGTATTTGTGAAAATTATTTTTAACCATTTAAAATAAGATCAGTGCAGCAGTTTGTTGTATGTGTGAGTCTACATAGCTGGACCCAGAGGATTGTGATCACCAACATTATATATGTCATAAAAAATTATCTTCAGTCTTTTTCGCATTACTGACTTTCTTCTGAATTTGATGCCTGCCTTCACACAATTCTACGATTTAAGCTGAGACAGACTGTTTTGACCTGAAACACTGAGTCATATGTATTAGAAATGAATGATATTTCCCAGATATCAAATTTCAACAACTTAATTGATTTGTTAAAAGCAGCTAGTTATTATTTTTTAAAATGTTCATAAATACCACGCATTTATTCATCCATCAATCCATTCTCATACCCCTTACCTGGGTGGGAGCAATAAAACATTTAGTCTTGAGCGTTATTGTTCTTGTTATGGCCCTAGCAGGGCATCCAGATTGCCCTTGTATGGGTGTGTCCTGCCATCTCTCCTGCCTTAGGTCCCATCTTTTTTGTACAGCTGACTCCCATCAGCAGTTAGAAGTACTTAAGGCCAGAGAAAGGTGAGCTCTAGTGCCAGAGAGCCTTGTTGGTTTGTAACTAGTGAGCTGTGTGTATGGTGATTGATTGCTCCTGCTCTGTGGAGAGGAGTGTGTCTTTCATGACTAATCCTTTTGTACTTACTTTTCAGTTTACTGACCAACACCTGAGTTTTGTTGTTTTCTTTCCTTAAAAGGTGATAGCAGCTTGTCTGTCTCTGTGTTTAGTTATTAAGTTAGTTTAAACTAAGTATGTAATAGAAAAAAGCATCATCATCATCATCATCAATACTGGTTACTGTTAATATCTAGTAACAGTTATTAAGAGACTGAAGGCTTTCTGGATCAGACCCGCAGTGCTGTACAAAAACTAACAGCTGGCATATGTCTGAAGTGTGGATCAGTTCAAACACCAATTGATCTGTGTATCTGTGTCCATCAGGTACTTAAGTATCTATTTAGTAGAGCATTTCTTGTTTGTAACAATCCTGAAGAACTCAATGGTTTAAACTGATGTTTTACTCATCAGTACTATAAACTTGCATGCTGAAACTGCAAATATGGTGTTAAGAAGTGGGTCTCAGAACAAAATGGCCACAGTACAAGAAAAGAAGAAGTTCTAACAGTGACCAATAGAGAACCAATAGAAATTCATCACGTTTATTCCATCACAAGGTTTATTTTTCTTTCGAAGCAGACAAATGCCTAAAGGTGTAGTTCTTGCATCTTCCAGAGAAAGACTTTCCCCCCATGTTAATAGGTCTTGCATTAGTAGGGATTGTATTTCCACATCAGATCCTTGGAATTTAACTCTCAAGCTCTTCCTCTCTAGGTCTTGAAGAATGTTATCTGGTTGGCCAACTCCTAATTACAGAGTAAGCTTTCCTCCTTAAACTTCCATAATATACAGGTCCAGCAAACTAACAGGTTCCTATTCTGTTGTATCAAAACAAATCCACAATAATCCTAATTAAATTGAATCCTTCTTCTGGTCAAATTGAATTATTATAAAAGCAAAACCATTCGGGCCATGTTATAGCCATTTTCCTTTAAAATATCCCTATCTGTCACTGGAGTCGGCTGCTGCAACCAGCTGCAACTGTGTCATGCAGCCGCTCACTTTCCTGCTTTCTCTTCCAAATTCATCCTTTCTCTCCCTTTAACAGAGAAGGGCCAAAATCTACACCAGTCAACTACTCTCAACTCCAAATAGATGGCAGCTGAACTAGACTGAATTCTCCTTCCCACATGTGTGTGGCTGATATCTTACACAAACATAAACGAAAACAAGAGCATGCAATAACTGAACAGGAACCCATTTTTATGGGATACTCTATATACATATACATAGCAGTAATCTGAATATTAAATTGTATCATTTGTGAAAAACTGAATATTGACAAGGTGAAACAGCTGTGGAGCTCAAGCAGTCTAAGATTTAAGCTGAGCCAGACTGTTTTGACTGAGTCATATTTATTAGAAATGAATGATACTTCCTAAATATAATATTTTATCAACTTAATGGATTTATTAAAAAAAGGTAGTCATTATTTTTCAAAATGTTCATAAAAAAAGCTTAAAATACACATATTCATTCATCCATCCATTCTCTTACACTAATCCTTATCAGGGTCCCAGGCGCCCTGTGGGGGGTGGCAATAAAACATATTTAGTGTTGAACTATATTGTTCTCAAGAGGTTTTAAACCAAGTAAATAATAGAAAAAAATTGTCATTTTTATCGATCAATACTCTGGGATTGTTTGGGGACTTTTGTCATTAGCATTAGAACTACTGAAGCTAGTTATATCAAAAGTTTTAAATTGATTATTGGTATAGAACAAATGATTCGGTCAACCTGATGATGGTGCCGGATAAAAACTGAAAAAGAAAATAAATGATCTTATGCAAAAGAGGAAAGAAATGCATTTATTCTGGAGGAATACAAAACACAATACATCGTGTAAAAGGGCATTTTGTGAAAACACAAAAAGAAAATTCCAAAGGTTATTTGGCACACTTTGGCTACACACTTTCAAATATATTTAACCAGACAATGTCAGTGTTGGCCATCTGCCAAATGGAAACTTAAACCGTTAAAAATCTGCAAAATACATCAAGAATAGAGTCAAGAAAAAGATAAGCCACTATATTTACTGCTACTACTAAATGTCACTGGGCAAGATTTTATAGTAAAGCAGTATAGGTATCTAAAATTTGCTAAACCATAACATTTTTCTAATATTTGTAATCCTTAAACTACTGCAGAGCACGATATTCAAAGCTAACATTCTGTAAGATTTGATTTATTAATATTTGTGAAGTTTACAGTATAGAGAAAATTGTCCTACACTTAGTTATTCCAACACAAAATGGAAATCCATCCATCCATCCATCCATCCATCCATCCATTACATCTGAAGAGATCAATATTTATCCTTAGCAACTATACAAAAGAATTCCTCAAATATCATCTGTTATGTCATTCACAGTGGAGTACACTGCCTCATCTTCCTCGTCCTTCTTTTCTGTTTCACAATGTTTCATCTCCCCCTCCAACATTTTACCGTCGTCTCCACCATCATCTTCTTGTTCTTTTTTTATTACCTTCTTAATTTCAGCGTACTCCGTCTTTGTGCTTTCTCGCATCCTTGCTGCCTTTCTGCCGCTGTGTGTTTTTAACAGGGAAAGATCAATGGTGGCATATTTCACTTCGTTTGTCCCACTGTTTGAGTTCAGGGTCTGGTTGTTTTGTAATGCTTGAGCATCATGTATCTGTTAGGCACAAAGTAAATAGTTTCAGTCATTTATCAGCTACAGGCAGCCAAACATTGTGAATACTATTGATTTATCTTGTTTAAAGTCTTTCATGCTTCAAAGGGTTTTGAGTTCTCATTGGGTGGCCTGAAAATTAGCTTTACACAAGAAAGGAACTTTGCATTACTTTAATTCTGGTTTCCATTTGTGTATTTGTTTATTTATTTTATTAGATGTTTGTTGTATCATGAATATTAAAGATCAAAGTTTTACTGTGACAGAAAGTTGAGATGTCTCATATTTTAAGTCAAACCATCCTATTTGCATGGTTTCTCTCTCCATCTGTCCCTTACTGCATTGCGCTGGAGTACACCTGAGAATTGCCAGGCTGTGTTAAACACCGCCTAGCAGAATAAAGGTGGCGACACTGGATTACCAGCAGCAATGAGACTTCCACCATATGTATGTGAGATATTTGTGCTGAAACTCATTTAAACTATTTGAAGAGTTATATCAAAAAAGACAAATTAACATAAATACCAGTGGATCATCTGGACGTGTCAGCATCACAAAAGTGTCATTCAAATGTCCAGAACTCGTCATTTCTTTCCTGTAGAAAAGGGCATATTTACAGAAACAATGCTGAAATGAATGTTAAATTGAATCTACAGAGAAACCTTAGTAATAACTACAAAAATAAATTCTGTACCTGTAACACTTTTTGGCCAAAAAGCAAACACTTGATGAAAGAACTGCACCAATCAAAAATGCAATGATAATTTCCAGAAATCGCCACCTAAGACCCGATGACGGCTCTGCAATCAAAGAAAACAACATGATAAAACCTGTTAACTCACATTTGCCATTGAATTATATACAGTACACCTAATGGCTAGTCTAATGATTGTCTTAATTACATAGGTCATAGATTACATGGGTCCAAAAATGGTAGTAAAAATGTCAAGTGGTTAAAAATGTTACAGAAAGGGTTTTAATTTAAAACAACAGCAACAACCAAACAAAACTTACCATCTTTTTTGGACAAGTTGTTATTGATCAGCAGGTTCTCTCTTACTTCTCCATTTCCATTGTTGCTAACACATTCAACAGTGCTGTTGCCATGGTTTTTTATAGTTACACTGACAGTGCTGTTGACTGTGTGGTTTGATACACTAGTAATGACAGAGTACTCAGTGTGGTGATTCAACAGAGGCCATTTGATGTTAGGTAAAGGAAAGCCTTCACTGATGCACACACAGGTCAAACCCTCAGACTGAAGCACACATCCTGAGCCATTCTGTATCTTTGTATGCCCTGTAAACATGTAGTCAGAATCATAAAACAGGACACGCTGCAAGCTATAATGTTAATGAACTTCAGGTTAAAAATACATGCCATCTACTTACAAGTCACAGTTACATCAACATATGAATTCAGAGTTGTGTCCAGATGTTTTAGTGTACAGATGTACTGCCCTGAATGTTCTGATGTTACATTATGGACGACAAGTGTAGCTGATCCAGTGTCATTGTGCAGCTTTGTGTTAGAACTAAGTTTATACCACACAATCACAGATGGAGGAAAACTTTCAGCACTGCAGGTCAGATTCAGAACATCTCCCTCCTTAACAGTTGTATTCCCAATGATCTGAGCAGCCCTGCTATTTGTAAAATACATTTCAGTGATTTCAATGGTATATTTAAGGAGAGGGCAAGTTACACCGACATGTAATAATTCAACAAAAAAAAATGAAAGAAAAGAATGATAAAAACGCGAGTTTAATAAATGCAAAGTGTAAAATGCCACAAATGCCATTAAAATGCAAATTACAATTTGGTCACCGTAAATTATCATAATAGGTTTCAAAAGGCTCTTAATACATTTCCTCTTACTTCCCCTGTATAGTGCAGTCTACAGTGTTCCTCTTTCTGAATAAAGTTTTACTCTGCATCAATATATAAAAGATGTGGCCACTGCTAAAATGTTCTGCTTAAAAGCAAAAAATTTGTGTACTTACATATCACTGTGACACTGATATCCTTCTTCAGGGAATTGTCCATATATGTAACTGCACAGATGTACTGTCCAGAATGTTCTGCTGTTGCATTAGAGATGACAAGTGTAGCTGATCCAGTGTCATTGTGCAGGTTTGTGTCAGAACCGAGTTTAGACCACACAATCACGGATGGAGGGAAACTTTCAACACTGCAGGTCAGATTAAGAACATCTCCCTCCTTAACGGTTGTAACACCACTGATTGTAATTTCTTTCTTATCTGTGAGATAAAAATATACATTTTACAATCATGTTGTTTCCTTTTCAGACTCTACTGATCATCCAATAGATTTCAAATAAATAAACAGATATAAACAATAACAATAGGTTACGAAGTACCCACAGTTCACATTTACTGTCAAAGTCTCCTCTGTAGTTTTTTCCACATGTGAAGTTGATCTTGCAAGTGATACTGGTGTTGTGGTGTTCAGATGAAGCGTTAAAGGTCAAAGTTGAGATGTGACTTTGTGTGAAATCCACCAGATTCTCAGTCTTGAAATTAGTGCTATTTCCTGTAATGTAAGATTCAGTCCCTCCTGCTCCTCTCCATGTCCAGGTGATTTGAGGAACAGATCCAGAGCAGAGACCAGGAGCAGTGCAGGTCAGTGTGGCCTGCTGTCCCTCTGTCAGTGTGGGAATCATTACTCTGGGCTTCAGATTAAGACCTAATAGAAAAAAATTGCATTTATAGAAACACATCAACTATCTGAAGTTCATCAAGTACGTCAATCTGTTTTTTCAAATAAGATATTTAATGAAAATGGTTAATGGCAATCATACGTTTTAACAGGAACTGCTGCAGTTCCTACCAGCTACCATAGAGGTCAACAATTCCCCAAAATAATGAATACTTCATTAAGGCCTTAAAAATACTAAATATGTTATTGTACATGAACAAATATCTTCTTTTTCAACATGATTGTCCTTGAAATAGCTTTTTTCACCTTTAACTGAGACAGATACTCTTGGAATGAATGTGAATCCATTTTGTTTTCCATTCAGTTCACCAGTAACTCTGAACTGATATGATCCAGAATCAGACTCTTTGAGATCATTAATGATGATGCTGCAGTTCTTTTGAGTCACATCAGGCTCCAAACGTGAGACTCGTCCTTCAAACCCAGCCTGAGCTTTTTTGTCTGTGTTTTTGTTGCTGTGAAATATTATGTCAGCTTCACTGCAACTGTGTTGAGATGCTTCACATTTGTACCAAACTGTATGTTTGGGTGTAAACTCATCAGCAGTAGTGAAAGAACACGGGATCACAACACAGAGTCCAGCCTCTGCTGTTAGTTCTCGCTCACTCAGAGTAACACAGTATTTTCTATCACAGTGTTGTTGTCCCCAGGCTGAAGCACCTGTTAATGCAAAGGGAAAGATAAATATAGTGATAAAGAATATTTACTTTACAACATTAAACATGATGTCTAATTAAAGATATTGAAGTAACTTTTATCTTTTACACAGGCTGCTTGTTTGTGCTGTACTCCACAACTACTATAATGTTCTCATTTCACAGCTTATTATATCCAGGCTATGGAATCTCCCTGGATGTGCATCAACAATATCTCAGGACATGTTTAACAAAACATTAAATTAAAATGGCACACGAGCCAATAGATGATAGTAAAGGCACAAATTTATGATGAACTGTGGATAATAAAAAATTCTTATCATCTGGATACATTTCAGAAAAAGAGTGTTACATGCAAATATCAAATACAAATATAGCAGAATTACAGTAAAGGACAAGATACAAACCTGTGTCAGCAATGCTTCCTTTTACAGAGACAAACAGAGCCGACCAGATGAGAACAAACATGTTCGTTGCTCAAGACGTTCAGTCTCTCCCTCCACAGAATAACTTATCCAGCAGATGAAGCAAAAAAGAAACCAAAACAAAAAATGCAATAAAGTAAAAGCCAACAGTTCACATCACACATCAAAAGAAAGATGTATAATATATATAATATTATATAAATGTATATTAACTGCCAAATAAGAGGACAGCCTTATAATATTTGATTAATAAATGATGGTCTTACTCACCATCACTGCTACAGATGTGAAAAAGTCTTTACATTTCTTCTTTTAAAAAGATTTTTTGAGCCACATTCAATTTTATTTTTACCTGTTTTACTTTGTTCTTCAAAACTTCTCTTCTCACTGATGACTGGTGACTCTCTAAACTAAAGTTTTTCATCCTCATCGCTCTTTTCTTTTTCTTCCTCCTTCTTGCAAAATGATTTCAGGAAGTTTCTCAGTAAACCACTCAACTTTACAGACTGACGTTCAAGTTCCTCTGTATGCTATATATAATTATAACATTGTTTATTAAAACATAATGTTATCTTATTTTAACATTCCAATAATGATGCTCCAACAAGTTTTATATTTTCATATCAGAATCAGAATTGGGATCAGAAGACTTTATTTATCTCCAAGGGGCAATTAACAAACAACCGAGCAGCATACGTGGAAGATAAGGACAATAAGAACAGGCAATAGAAGTGAAATAATAAATACACAGAATATACAGTTTTAAAATTACACAGTTTTAAAATTAAAGTGACTGAAGGTGAATAAATAACCGCAAGTGACTAAAAGTGAATAAAGTGTCAGTAGTGTAAGAAGAATGTAGTTTATGTTTCTGGTGTGGGAAATGTTTTTATCGGCCGGAGTTAAAAAGCAGAGTGGCTTTGAGGACAAAGGTGGCTCTCCCTCTCTCAGTATTTCCTGCAGAGGGGAGCCATTGAGATGCTGGGTGAAGAATGTGAGAGGGGTCGTTGATGATTTTGGCTGCCTGTCTAAGGGCCTGTTGGCTGAAAACCTGTGCCAGAGTTCTGATAGGCAGTCCAATGATTTTAGAGCACACTGATGGAGCGTGCTGCAGTCTGTTCCTGTTCTGAAGGCTGAGGGAGTGGAACCAGCAGGTGATGGAGAAGGTCATGATGCTTTCCAGGAAGGCATAGTAAAAAGTCATCATGATGGGTGTGCTGACTCCAAAGGAGTTGAGTTTCCTAAGGAGGTATAGAATGTTGGCAGAGAATTTCAGGAGGTTGTTGAAGATGGTTCCCAGGTATTTGTACTCCTCAATACCTCCACTGGCTTCCCGTGGATGGTGGCGGTGACAGAAGCAGCCAGATCCCTCGGCCTACTGGAGAAGGTCACCACCATCTCTTTGGTTTTGCCTATGTTCAATTCAAGTCTGGAGCTGTCACACCACTCTACAAACTCCTGAAAAGTGGGCCTGTGGTGTTGTGAGGGGCCTGACAGGAGAAATGTTTTGTCAGCATATTCAACCAGGTGACAGTTGGGCTGTGTGGATCTGCAGTCATCGGTGTAGAGGATGAAGAGCAGGGGGGAGAGCACACAGCCCTGGGGGGAGCCAGTGGAGGTGGAAAAGAGACCGGAAAGAGACTTGTTGACCCCAACTTTCTGAGTCCTGTTGGTCAAAAAGTCCAGTATCCACAGGAATAGCTGATCATCCAGGTGAAATCGGGTGGAAAGTTTAGTGGCCAGGATATGAGGCTGCAGAGTGTTGAACGCTGATGAGAAATCAGCAAACAGAAGTCTGGTGGAGGAGTCAGGGAGCTCCAGATGTTTGTGGATGGAGTCCAAGATGAAGATTTTGGCAGCATTTACATTACTTCAACATCATACCACCGATACAACATCATTTTATTGCTATATAAGTGCTTTCTTATGTACTCAGTTAAAAAAAAGTTCCTTGAGACAGATTGAGTGCATTAAAGAACTTAAGAATTTAAAATAAACTTCCCCTCTCTCATTCTCAGTGTTTGCTGCCTCTCTGCAAACACTTCTGCATATTTAGGCTTCTTATGTATTTATTTATATTCTGCACCATCTCTGCTGCTCTTAGTATTGCCATGTAACTCATTTTAATATTGTTTTAGCAATGCACTGCTCTGCACTTGTATTTGTGAAAATTATTTTTAACCATTTAAAATAAGATCAGTGCAGCAGTTTGTTGTATGTGTGAGTCTACATAGCTGTACCCAGAGTATTGTGATCACCAACATTATATATGTCATAAAAAATGTTGTCTTTTTCTTCAAGCACACCATTGTTTTTCTTGTGACATTACCAATAAGTTTGATGTGTCACATGGCCTTCTTCCTATTGAAAAAACAAAAGTTGTATCCAAGATGACCGACTTCTAGGAGTCAACAATCCCCTTATCAGAATCAGAATCAGAATCGTGTTTATTGGCCAAGTATATGTGCAGACACATACAAGGAATTTGGTTCCAGTAGATGGTGGCTCTCAAGCACAGCAATGTAAATCACACACACACACACACACACACACACACACGGGTCTATGTGGTATGGAGGGACTATCCTACGTCAATCCACCCGGTGGTGGTTTAAGTGGACTACCCTTTTCAAAGGACTTAGAGCCAAGGGAGCGAGGTTAAAGTGTTCGAAAAAATCTGAAAAAAAATTTGGGTCACTTCAGACCTCATACACTCCCTATAGAAGTCTAGATACACTGATACACACCAACCAGACTCTATTGTGTTTTCTGGAGACATTGTCCACTTGACAACAATGTGTTTTATGAGGTCCAAAAAAAACAATATTGGGTCTTTAAAGGGACAATGATGTAATATTTAAATAGCTCATCATTACCATGAATACACATCTGACAGGACACAGGATTACTGGAACATCATTTTATTAGTGTTCTTGGATCTGAACATTAATTTTAACCATAAATAAAAAAACAAATCTATGGACAAAAATGCCCACGCTTCCCACAGAAATATAAAAATATAGAAAACAGAAAAATTAAAAACATTTAAAATGAATTTTAATAGTTTAAAGGTAAATATTAAGGGGAGAAAATATGCATTTATAATTTTTTATTTTAAATATAACCCGTCAAAAAAAAAACTAAATAAATTAAATGTAAAAATTATGAAATACAAACTGCTTCTGTATTTAACAAGAACTTTTTTTTTCTTTAAACAGAACATCAGTGTTAACAACAATTGGCAATCTGACCAAGATGTAAAACCACATCTGGCTAAACAGTTATTTTAGTTCATTTTTTTCTGCCTTTTTGCAGTTAATCCTCTGTTTCTTACAAAATCTCTTATGTTTTGAACTGTTCTTCCTGCCAACACCGGATCTTCTACCAATTTGCAATGACTGCATTCATTTTTGGTGGCTAGTTTCCCTTCGTTTATGTGGTCTTTAAAATGCCTCATCACTGCAGCAACCTCAGCCTTGGACCACATGTTTTTGGGAGCTCTTCGGGAATTGTGGGATTGAGCAGCATTTTTCTCTGGAAGATATATAAAGTAGTAGTAGTTAAAACAAAAAAAAAACCAAACAAAAAAAAAACAAAAAACATTTGCTTGTTAAAAGAATGGATGCTACCCTGTACTAACTTCTGAAATGTGTTGCTACCATCAATATCAAAACGAGCTAAAATTCTCTTTGAAAATTTATCAAATTTCTAAAATGAGACAACATTTAGTGTTCCGCTGTGAATAAAAGACTGAATAAAAAGTTGAATAAAAGTCTCTTGATGCATGCTCAATCATCCAGGTAAGTAAATCCCAAAACGTTGATTCTGTTAATCTGGACGTAGCGTTTTCAGTGGGAGAAACATTTTGTCACTCATCCAGGTGACTTTTTGCGACCACTCTGCAGTTTGCCATATGTTGCAAAGTGATGAAACAATAATAAGCTTAGAGAACCAACTGCACCCCTTACCTTCAGAGGGAGCAGCAGTCTCACTTGCTGCAGGCATTGTGAGTGGTCCTTCATCTGCTGATTACACAATTTGATTAAGTTTTAATATTTGTAACAAACATTTTATCCACAGAAACCAAGCTACTGGTAACTTACCACAATCTACAGTGTCTTGGAGCTGCGCTGTGTTTGTGGAATCAGCTACTGCATGTACAGGCTCACTGGTGCCACACGCCGACATTGTGAGTGCTGTGTCATCATCATCTGATTCACTCTCACTGTCCTTTGTTTCAGCATCACTTAATGCAATTTCATCTGAGAAATTGTGGGGGGGGGGGGGAAACAAAAACCAAAAAACCAAACACAACCCCCCCAAAAACCTCACATTAACAACGAGATATGACAAAATACAGAACAAATACTGGAAATTATAGTACATAGTTTTACTATTTAAGGTCACCACTCTGCAGTTTGCCAAATGTTGCAAAGTGATGAAACAATAGACTTCAAGAACCTTAAATCATGGACATTTAACAGAATGGTCTGTGCTTTTAGGTTTTAATTCTGTTGATAAAGCATAATATTCAACTACTGCCCTAATATTTGCTCCTTTCAATACAAACCTTCTATTTTGATCTCATCCAGTGATTTCCCCTGGATCTGGGAAAGATGTCCTTTTTCCAGTGTTAAAAGCAGTTTGGAAATCTTGGCCAGCTGTGTTGTGGGAACTGGTAATCTGTAGAATTCGCGGTGAACGCGGATATCATGACCCAGGAAATCTGCAACCTGATCAAGTTCGTTGTTTTTCAAATTAAGGACTTGTGAGAGTGTGGCAACATGTTTTCTGAGCTGTGTCGATCTTAGATACTCAGGCTGCTTTGCTCCACACTGGTGTGCATGAACACGCAAGGAGTCCATTCCTCTGTAATGACTCATTGATCGGGGTCTTGCAAAGAGGTAGATATTAGTGGCACAAATACCACAGTCAGGCCTCCTACTAACCAGTAGTGACAGAGCATCGAGCATGCTTGGTGTTAGCAGAACTGGAACATTTCTGTCCCTTTTTCCCATTATTTCTATTCTACAGAAATAGTTACAGAGTCTCTGTTCCATTTCTGAGAGCCCCATGGCAACATCTGTGTGGAGTGCTGTTTTGTCTCTTTCAAGAAAACTTTTGAGGCGCATCTTTGAAACCTCTCCAGAACGTCTTCGGTTGAACACAATGATTTGTGAGAGTGTAACTTGTGCAAGTTGGGCATAATTCTGAGCTGTGGCTTCGTTCTCCAAGCTGCAAAAGGCACTTTCTGCAGATTTTTGAAGGTAGTGATGGAGAATCCGAACATCTTCTGTAAAGGGCAATGTTGATGGCTTGTTAAACTTTGCCTCACTCAATGTGTTCAAGGCACGGTGAGACACCATCTCGGACCATTTGGAGACATACAACTTCTTGAACGCATCAGTGGACTTGATTAGGGCTTCATCCTCTGTCATGAGGGCACGACAATGGATAATGTCAGACATTTTATGCAGTGTATGTCCCAGTTTCAGCGCAAGGCTTGGAGTTTTGTATGACAGTGTCTCTTCATCAAAACCTGAAACTTTCTTTACTGCTTGCACAACTCTCTGGAAATTAGCAGGCTTAATAGCTTCTTCCATGTTATGCACTGAGAATTCTGTGCGCAGACACAACAACAAACGTCCCGCTTCACGAAGCTTCTGTCGTATATAATCATACTTTGTAGGGTCTTGTCCATGTTTATTGTAGAGGGACTGGGCAAACTGAATAACAGTAAAGTCATTTCGCACAGCTGAGGCAATCTCATCTTGTTTCATAACAGCAAGAACCTTCCAGACTCCACTTGACACCTGCGGATAACACTGAGACTCCAGAGTTAAAGCCAGGCCGAGTACTTTGGTTCTTCCAGGTTCTTTATCCGTGTCATCTTTTGGTTTGTTCGGACATCTGCGGACATGTCTCCAAAGATCCTTGCGAACATACATCCCTTGACAATAAAAGCAATGAGCGAACTTTCCCTCTACTGCTTTAATCTTGGGTCTTCTCTTCACTTTCAGTGGTCCCACTCCACCATGCAAAACTGCAGCATTATGCTTAAAATTTCCCTTATTTCTCAATTTCTCTAACAGACTTTTACGCTCGTTTGAGTCTCTAGGCAGGGAAAATGCATGCACAACATCAGGAGCTGTTTTGTGCGTTTTCAGGTGGCGGGAAATTTTAGCTTGTGGTTTGCCACAAAAATAGCAGTAATTTCTTTTACTTAAAGTCATTTTTTCTGATTCAGTTTCGCAAAGCTCACTTTTATCTTGTGGCTTGTCCTTTGTCAAGTTGTGGATTAAATTCATTGAATCTGATTGTTCATGCGCTTTGGAGATGTCATTTTGGCATAGCAGACCTTTTGATGTGCTTGGCAATAATGAGATGTCTTCATCTGAATCTTCATCATATGACTCTGAATCTGGCACATATTCTTCTTCTGATATGCTGTGGTTGCCATCATCATCGCTTGATATTTGATCCAGAACTGAATGTGGCAATCCATCCTCCCCTGAATATTCAGAAATTTCTTCTTTCTGGAATGTAAGAACAAAAGTTATTTTAATTGATCAATACTTTAGACAGGTAAAAAATAAACTGAAAAACAAAGTCAAGCCAAATATGAATGGGATACACACCTGTGTTGACTGGTGGCAATTCTGATTTGCCAATTTTGCAAGGCAAGATTTGTGCCAGACCCCTAAACAAACTGAAACACATTTTGATAGACTTAATTTAGCTTTGCAGTTCTATTTAAGTGAAGTCGTTTTTTGTCAAAGCATTGCAGTAATGTCAAATGCTGAAAAACAAAACAAAAACCAAACTGTTCACACTTAAGGATATTTTAATGACTACACATACACTGCTAATCCCCCCCCCCAAAAAAAAGGACATCCCAGATGTGAATGAAGGAATTATTCTTATTAAATACTTTGTTCTTTAGGTAGTTGAATGGCATGAAAGTGTGTAGTTGAATGTGTGTGGCCTCCAGATGCCTGTATGACTTCCCTACAATGCCTGGGCATGCTCGGGATGAGGTGGCGGATGGTCTCCTGAAGGATCTCCTCCAAGACCTGGACTAAAGCATCTGCCAACCCCTGGACAGTTTGTGGTGGATGGAGTGAGACATGATGTCCCAGATGTGCTCAATTGGATTCAGGTCTGGGGAACAGGCGGGCCAGTCCATAGCATCAATGCCTTTGTCATGGAGGAACTGCTGACATACTCCAGCCACATGAGGTCCAGTGTCGTCTCGCATTAGGTGGACCCCAGGGTCAAACGCACCAGCATGTGGTCTCACAAAGGGTCCGAGGACCTCATCTTGTTACCCAATGACAGTCAGGCTCTCTGGCAGGTACAGAAATGCCACCCCTCACCATTACTGACCCACTGCCAATATGATCATGCTGGAGGATGTTGCAGGCAGCAGAACGTTCCCCACGGCATCTCCAGACTGTCACGTGCTCAGTTTGAACCTCCTTTCAGCTGTGAGGAGCATAGGGTGCCCGTGCCGAAGTTGCCAAACTTTGTGTTTTCTGGCAAATGCCAAGCATCCTGCATGGTGTTGGGCTGCAAGCTCAATCCCCACCTGTGGACGCTGGACCCTCAAGCCACCCTCATGAAGTCAGTTTCTGACCATTTGAGCAGACAGATGCACATTTGTGGCCTGTTTGAGGTCATTTTGCAGGGCTCCTCTTGTTCCTCCTTGCACAAAGGTGGAGGTAGCGGTCCTGCTGCTGGGTTGTTGCCCTCCTATGGCCTACTCCACATCCAGGTAGCACCTCCATGCTCTGGACACTACACTAACAGACAGAGCAAACCTTCTTGCCACAGCTCACATTGATGTGCTACGTTAGATGAGCTGCACTACCTGAGCCACTTGTGTGGGTTGTAGACCGTCTCATGCTACCACTAAAATGAAATAACCGCCAGCATTCAAAAGTGACCATAACATCAGCCAGAAAGCATAGGTGCTGAGAAGTGGTCTGTGGTCACCACCTGCAGAACCAGTCCTTTATTATGGTGAATTGACTATAATTTCCACTTGTTGTCTACTCTATTTGCAAAACAGCATGTGAAACTGGTTGTCAGTGTTACTTCCTAAGTGAACAGTTTGATTTCACAGAAGTGTGACTGACTTGGAGTAACATCACATTGTTTAAGTGTTCCCTTTATTATTTTGAGCAGTTTATGTTATGGAATGGGGAATTGAGGACAATCCCAAGTATACCATTTTTACAAGGTCCTGCACCAATGAGGTAATACTACATTTCTTTAATTAGACGTGACCACCCATTAATTAAAAAGGGAGCAGTGTTCATTTCAGCTAGTCTTAACTTGTTGAACTCTATTAATGCTTTTTACTATATACTGTGCCTATTCACTAAATGTCTCACCTTTGCACTTATAGCCAAGCCACTTGAGGGAGGAAACCGGTCCCACACACTGAATGCACTTGTCCAAAGATGATATTGTTGTGCACACCAGACGATGATTCTGAAACTGTTAGCAAAATATTGCAACATTTATTTGTTTTGGACAGTTGGAAAGGTGAGGTGTTTTCAATTCAGTTGCAGATATCAACTAATAAACTTTGTCCATGTAAATCACATCACACCCAGGTGACTGCCAAACACACACACACACACACACAGCATCCATAAAGAATGATGATAGATTAAATTATTAGTTCATTTAGTGGTACACTGGATTATATTTACCCTTTCAGGCTCTGGATGTTTCAGGTCCAGATCATTGTTTGGAAAGCTGTTTGGTTGCGGCTTTAGGCAGCTCACAGTCTTCTGAATCTGGCTGGTCTCAGTCTTCGTGTGTAACAGATAGAAAATGAAGACAAAAGAACAGTAATCTGACAGTTACTAAAAATGCATCACTCAAGAGGATGAATAAACCATTTCACTATCGGCAAATAGCGTAAGGTACACATCGTGCATGAGAAACATTCATTAAAATCTGTCCTAAGTCAATGTTACCTCTTCAAAATCTTGCACTGAAGAAGAATGCATGGCTTCTGAGCCTTGCTGAGGCATTTCTTCATCAAGATCCTGCAACAAAGAAAAGATGGCACAAAGATTAGACCAAGTGCTCTTCTTGCAACTGTACTGGGCAGGCCTGTGCTTCTGTTTTTAATTTGCATGTGTGTGTGTGTGTGTGGGGGGGGGCTTTCCACTCAAGAAATGTTTTCTTCTGACAAAAATACTGGCTACAATAATTAACAACTGGTTCCTTTGCAATCATCCATCCTCTTCCACTTATCCTTATCAGGATTGTGGGGTAGCAGGTTTGGGGCCTATACCAGCTACCATAGGGCAGTACAACCTGGACAGATCACCAGTCTAACATGGAAGGACAAGCATTTGCATTCACACCAAAGGGCAGTTTTGAATCACCAGTTAACCTAACCCCATAAGCTACATCTTTGGACTGTGGGAAGAAGCCAGAGTACACAGCCAGAGACAACCCATGCACTACAGCAGTAAAAAGTGCCTAAAACAAGTTAAGAAGTTGTATAGTACTATCCATCTTAATGTTCAAGCCTGAGTTTCAAAAAATTTCAACATAGAAACAAAGCACATGTAGTCAGTTCTGCATGCTGTAGGTCAAACTGTCAAGAAATACGAGAAGACCCCTCCTAAAACCAGAGTGATGTCACCATGAAGCAAACTTTGACGGAGTCTCCCAATAACAGTGTGGTCCTCCTAAGTCACATTTGGGTGGTTAACACACACACACACACACTCAGATGTTATCCAGACTTGCACTTTGAAACAATGAAAAGGACCTACAAGCCACGGTCCATGTAAATCACATCTCACCCAGGTGACTGCCAAACACACACACACAGCATCCATAAAGAATGATGATAGATTAAATTATTAGTTCATTTAGTGGTACACTGGATTATATTTACCCTTTCAGGCTCTGGATGTTTCAGGTCCAGATCATTGTTTGGTTGCGGCTTTAGGCAGCTCACAGTCTTCTGAATCTGGCTGGTCTCAGTCTTCGTGTGTAACAGATAGAAAATGAAGACAAAAGAACAGTAATCTGACAGTTACTAAAAATGCATCACTCAAGAGGATGAATAAACCATTTCACTATCGGCAAATAGCGTAAGGTACACATCGTGCATGAGAAACATTCATTAAAATCTGTCCTAGGTCAATGTTACCTCTTCAAAATCTTGCACTGAAGAAGAATGCATGGCTTCTGAGCCTTGCTGAGGCATTTCTTCATCAAGATCCTGCAACAAAGAAAAGATGGCACAAAGATTAGACCAAGTGCTCTTCTTGCAACTGTACTGGGCAGGCCTGTGCTTCTGTTTTTAATTTGCATGTGTGTGTGTGTGTGTGTGGGGGGGGGGGGCTTTCCACTCAAGAAATGTTTTCTTCTGACAAAAATACTGGCTACAATAATTAACAACTGGTTCCTTTGCAATCATCCATCCTCTTCCACTTATCCTTATCAGGATTGTGGGGTAGCAGGTTTGGGGCCTATACCAGCTACCATAGGGCAGTACAACCTGGACAGATCACCAGTCTAACATGGAAGGACAAGCATTTGCATTCACACCAAAGGGCAGTTTTGAATCACCAGTTAACCTAACCCCATAAGCTACATCTTTGGACTGTGGGAAGAAGCCAGAGTACACAGCCAGAGACAACCCATGCACTACAGCAGTAAAAAGTGCCTAAAACAAGTTAAGAAGTTGTATAGTACTATCCATCTTAATGTTCAAGCCTGAGTTTCAAACCATTTCAACATAGAAACAAAGCACATGTAGCCAGTTCTGCATGCTGTAGGTCAAACTTTCAAAAAATACAAGAAGACCCCTCCTAAAACCAGAGTGATGTCACCATGAAGCAAACTTTGACGGAGTCTCCCAATAACAGTGTGGTCTCCTAAGTCACATTTGGGTGGTTAACACACACACACACACTCAGATGTTATCCAGACTTGCACTTTGAAACAATGAAAAGGACCTACAAGCCACGGTCCATGTAATACACATCACACCCAGTGA
>NW_024386860.1:11540507-11704553 GCF_900408965.1 Simochromis diagramma
AATTAAATTCTATTCAATTCAATTTTATTTATACAGCGCCAAATCACAGCAACAGTCGCCTCGAGGCGCTTTATATCGTAAGGTAGACCCTACAAAAATACATACTGAGAAAAACCCAACAATTATATGACAAATGGTGTCTGTCTCCTGAATTCGAACTGGAAGCTGGTTCCATAGAAGAGGGGTCTGAAAACTGAAGCCTCTGCTTACCTTTCAAGCACATTAAAATTTATACAATCTTTTTCTTGGCCTATAAACTATATTTCCATAGTTTCAATAAATCCATGCACCCACTCATAGGAAGATATAAAGAAATATAACTTAGGAAGGAGAGCAGAAAACTTTTTCAGAACACTGTAAATTGTTCTTGCATTTAACCAAACCAACACTGAATGTACCCACTCAACCTTTATTACTACTAAAACATACACGAAGTAGCTTCGGCTCATTTTCACCCACACCATCCTGCAAGGCACCCAATGTGCATGAGACCAGTCCCCGAGAAATGCACGATTTGTTTTCTTTTAGAGAAGCTGTGGCTGTAATCTATAGTGTAGCTATTTTAGTGTTTTAATGAGCTGGCTTCTTTAGGGGGAAGCAAAGGGCACAATGCTGAAAAACCAATGTTGATGTGTTTTGTTTTACTGGATTTGTTGGCAGTAAGAATTTGCTAAATAGGTCCAGATTTAAAGCTTTAATCTGAGATAAGATTAGGGTTTCTATGAATAAAGAATAATGTCCTATACTTTTGCAGTGGGTGCAAGTTTACTTCAAACCATCACCAGGTTTTGTGAACCAAAATCTAAGAAAAGATCTAAATCATCAGTAATTGATTTATGAGATTTTTAATCGGCCGTGTTAGCAACTCTCAGCGCATGTCAGGAAAACTCACCTTGCTCCCATTTGCTCACTAAGTACACCACTGATGTGACTCCATGTGGCTTTATCTGTGTTTACAGCTAAACAGCTTAATCTCATTAAACTGTGACTCGACTTTAAAGCGCTGCATATAAATTATCTCGGAGGCATCAAACTGTCGTCACTTCAAAAGCCATTACTGAAGCTCGACGGTGCAGAAAACTGCAGATTTTCAAGTCACAACATGGAGGAAACGCAGCCTCCTCGAAACGAGACGAGCTGAGATAGCTAATACGCTGTTTCATAGCAGGGCTCTTTGCTGCTTTAGTTCAGTTAGTCATTTATATAATATGAAACAGTATTGTGGAAAACGTTACAACATTAATGTCACGTTGATAGAAGAAAAAAAGATGTGTACAATCTCCAAATTGACTAAGACTTGGCTTAAGTCCTGATTAAAAAACGGTATATAACGGAGAACATTTACATTTAAATAAAGTTCTGCTGTAAGACGGAGATGGTTTTCATTTTAGACTAAGAAAAGTCTAAGTGGTTAATATTATGCACAAAATACAGAAATACTTATTGTATTGTTATATGTTTTTTTTAAAGAATTTTAATTTGTTTTATCATTTTGATTTGAGGTCTTCACTATAAAGCAGGATTAGGAGCTTATTAGGAGTAAATTCAGGTGTGACTCTGCATTTTCAGGGTTGCAATGATGGTTCAGGTATGATTTGTGTTGGACTTTGAGTTTTAAGATCAGTGGTTAAGGTCAGAGTTTCAGTGTAAAACCATCTCGAGGTGTCATATTTTCACTCAGCATTTAATTTACACTATGCGTTAAGTGTTGAACAGATTGTTTGCTCAGGAAATATGTTCTGTATTTATCAACATGTCTTTCCACATTTTATAAAAACGACTCAGTGAAGCCGTGCTCTAAAGCTTTGTTGTGATGCTGAGAATGAATGAATGTTTCTCTCTTTTTTGTCACAGCAGTGTTGCGATTTGCTGTAAGACGTTTCAGGTTCGTTACACATTAACACATTGACCTATTTTAACACATTAAGACTCATCAATTGATGAGTCTTAACTCATCAATATCTTCATTCTTTCATGTTTCTCTGGCTTACTTTTCTTGATTTAAATAACCTTTGCTAACAGTTTTACCACTTTTCCAGTCAAAGCGCTTTGAGTGCACACACATTCACACAGCATTTCTTTTAACATTTAAAAAGTTTTTAATACTTAACCCCACTTTTTACACACTGCTATTACTGAATAGCTTGTAATATGCATTTGCTTATTACAGCAAATACACTGGTGTGGAGCCAGATGCTGCCGTCAGAAAGACAAACGGGCATCAGGAAATGTTTCCGGACATTTATCAACATGCAAACTTTTCTTTTTCTTTGCAGTTTTTTTATGGATAACATAATGCATAAAAAGACCCATGGGGTGATTTGGAAATGGTGCCATTACACTGTTTGTCCAACAGAGCAGCTCTAAAGTCACAGTTTACATGCAGCTACTCTCAGCTGAGAGGAGGAGGTGACAAGTGTTGTCTTTGCAGTTTGCAAAATTCACTGCTGGTGAAAAAACAGCGATGCCATAATTTAATTAACTGTAAAGATTAACAGCAGATATAATGTCATAATTATTACACACTAAAATGCAAGGATCTGTTGTGGCCTACCAGAATCAAATATTAACATCCAACATGTATAAAGTCACTTTGGAAATTATACCACAGAGAATTATGAGCTGAATCTGCAGCATCACCTGGTTTTGCAAGTTTTTATCAGGTTTTGGCCTCATTGTTGAGAACTCCTACGGTTGCCTTTGATTGCAAGCAGAAGCTCTGTGCAAGAAAAAAAAAAGCTTGTGAGCCCAGCCTGTGGAGGATTTAGCAGCTAAAGAGGAGTCGACAGGAAGTAAATACTTACCTTGACTCGGCGCTTCATTTGGTAGTCCCTAGTCACCATAATTTTCAGATGCCTAATATTCTTTGTAATTTTTTTTGCTTCATATCCCAATCTCCTCTGGATTTTATATCCACACACTCAAATGAGTTGTGATAACTCTGAAAAGTGGTTAATGCTAAACATGTTTACATTCAGATGAGCACAACTCAGAAATTGGGAGAAATAAAGGAAGAAGATGTTTTCTGAAAATGTTCCAATAAGTAATCCCCCCCCAAAAAACGCAGCAGCTGAGCAACAGAGCTATAGAGTTTATCTCAGATTTTCTAATTCACTGGGAATTAGAAAACAACCAAGCAGGTCAAAAAATAAATACAGCCGTTACATCACAAGTGCCATTTGCTCTGTTGTGCTGCAGATGTTTTTCCTCCTTTTACTGCAGAACTTTCATTTTGAACTCCTCTGCCTTCTGGCAGTCAAAGCCTTTTAAGGCCATCTGACATTTTTTTAAAAAGAAACATTATTATGTTGACATCACTGTTTTTAAAAACGGCGAAACTCTGCGCTTGGGTGCAAATTTTGATGCCAGCTATCAAACTAGAAGTTAACAAACTCTTCAAATACAAAGATACATTTCATAGATCAATTATCAATCAAAATTTTCATTTTATTGATAATTTCAATCATTTTACAGCTACACATTTGGAGAAAAGAAGGACCTGGATTTTAATCTAGTCTGGGCCCCTCTGTGTAGAGCAGGAGTCTCAAACTCACGGCCTGGGGGGCCACTTGCAGCCCATGTCACCCCTACTTGTGGCTCGTATATTGATGTGAAGAGATATGATGCAATTTGGCCCTTGAAGTTACTTTTTTCTTAGGGAGGATTTGTTTGTTGTTGAGTGCAATGTTAAAACAATTTCTTTAAAAAGCCCAAAAATGATTTAATATGACGGTAATATGAGCAGAGAGCACAAACATGCTGAGGGATTGGCTGTGTTAGCTCAGCAAAAGTTATTTGTAAAGAAAACAGTTTTCACTGGCAGTCAAAAACTAATTTGTACACTTATGTCTGCATTTTTATTTTGTTAAATACAAACAAAATTATAGCAGATGTGCTGCCACGTGTCTGGCCAGAGAAAATACCAATTTGCAGTTTTGTCCTGTTGTCCTGGGTGGCTGTAGGAGGCAGAGCAGGTCACCTACTGATCGGAAGGTTGGTGGTTCGATCCCTGGCTCCTCCAGTCTGCATGTCAAGTATCCTTGGGCAAGATACTAACCCCAACTTGCTCTCCGATGCATCCATCGGAGTATGAATGTGTGAATGTACTTAGAAAGCACTATGTATAGATAAAGTGCTTGTGAGAATGGGTGTGATTGGGTGAATGAGGCATGTTGTATAGAGCGCTTTGAGTACTCCGGGAGAGTAGAAAAGCGCTCTATAAGAATCAGTCCATTTACCATTTATACAATATTTAAAATTTAAAAAAAAAAACTCCTACATTTTCAGAAATTTTGGAGGGTTTTTTTTGTACTACTTGAACAGTCTTTCTAGCACTGAGGGTTAGGGGTTAGGGAAAATCAGTCTTGGTGTTTGCCACAGACCCATCTGAGCTGAGGTTGGTCCCTGAGGTCTGTCGGCTCTAACGTGGAGATCCAGCTGCACTGGCAGGCGTACGCCCGCAAGCCTCTCCTCTTCTTCAGCTTGGTTCCAAGCTTCTGACGTTCCGGCATGTTGTTCCTGCCGGCAGAGAAAGACAGACAGTGAACTTTAATCGTTACAGGGATAAGACCTTACCCTTCCAGCTGCAGCCCTGCAGACAGTCTGCTGGAAGGACAAAATATCTGACATGCACAGATGAAAGTAAGAGGAAAAAAAGGATTCTTGCCCTTAAGGAACTTTTTAGCTATGAACAGATGCGTATATTTTTATATCTGTTACATGACAGATACGTAGAATGACCAAAGCTATAATTTTGCAATTTTACAGAAAGTCATCTGATTAAGAAACATTTTTGTTAATGTCAGAAATTATAGGGAAAAAAACAAAAACAAAACATACACCGCAACTACACATGAGTGAAAAGCATGTAAGAATGTAAGTATGCTAGTCTGCTGAAACGTAAGCTCTGCTCCAATTTCACTGTATGATGCCAAAGTATAGCGACAATAAAGGAATCTTTATCATATGAAACACACTGACCGACTGGTTCCATTTCTGTGTTTCCAGCAGCTCAGGCAGTGTTTTCATCACACAGCCTCTGACAGACTTCACCAAACAGCAGATGGATACAGTTAGAGACTAGATGGTGAAGTAAGGGGAAAATCTAGCAGCTTTAGAGACAGTTTGTAATTTAAAAAAAATGTTCTTTGGACACAAACACCACTTTAAACTGATGTCAGTGTTGCTCTGTAACGGGTAGATGGGTATACTCAGGACCTCAGTTTGCTCACAAAACAACCTCAATTTGTGCAGTCATGGATTCCACAGGATGTTGGAAACAATCCTTTGAGTTTGACACAATGCCATCACATAATTTCTTCAGAGTTGATACAATCGTCCGTTTTAATGCATCACCAGAGCTCTTTGTTATGTTTCAAGAAACCAGTCTGACATGACTTTTGCTCATGCTGGAAGCAGCCACTAAACATGGAAAATTATTTCCTTATAAGAATGAACATGATCGATGACAATAAACAGAAAGGCTGCAGCATTCCAGTAATTAATTAAAAGTAGATAGAAGTTAAAGTACACTTCTACTTCTTTGTTTTCAATCATGTATACACTGTTACAATGATGTATCCTCCATGACAAATATCATCCATATAGTAACCTTTCCAGAAACACAAAGAATAATACCAACCTATACTGTGTCAGTTTGGGTTAAAGTAGGTCTTTTCATTTCAATGCAGGGCTTTTCATTTTTACATCAGCGGATTTTACATCAGTCAGTACTGAAACTCTGCAACTTAGGAAACACTGAGTTAAAGTCCTGGCTTTAGCATGAGGAGAGAAAAAATGTGAATTTTAATATCCTTACATAGAATAACATCATGAAATCGAATGGGCTAGATAAAGGAATCAAAGTCATTCATCGGAAATAACTATATAATGACTTATTTTTTATCTTTTAAATATACAGTGATTAACAACCACCAGTGCCCACAAACTCTTTAATCAAACCTTTTCATGTTTCCGAATTTCCAAAAAAAGCTGAAAAGAAAATAGTAAAGCACATTATCATTATTTTTTTGAATAGATGGATGCATGGATGATTACTTTTTGATGAAGATGCTAAATTACATTTCTTTGTTAGTTTTAGTTGTTAAATGTCTGGCTTGATATATTTCTGAGAGGTCCAAAGTGCCCGCTCAAATTTGGGTAGAAAAACATGAATTTGGTTTGTTATTTGCTTATAAATGCAAATGTCATTTTTAGGTTTAAACAAGTTTTTGACCGATTTCTGAATTTTTTGTATTTCTTTGTTTTTATGACAGGTGGTCGAATATATGTGTTAAGCACTGCGTTAAACACTGTAATTAAATATGAAACATTTGATTTAGACATGAAAACGTAAAATCAAACATATTTAAAGTTTACACCGGTAATAGTCCAATATGAATAATCCTGACCCACTGACCTAGATTCATCTATAACAGTACCCTGATCTTCGCTAAATAAAAATGCATGCTTCTGCGTGACAAATGAATACAGACAGTCATTAACATTACGCTCAAGTGTACTTAACATGTATTTTCCTCTAGCTTTGTGCTGTTTGAGGTTGATGTTTTTTTAACTTCTGCTTTATGCTTGAAATAAAATCTGTGTCATGCAGGTCACCCCATAATAATTTATGAGTAGAAAATTATGCAAAGAATTCTAAACTTGCATACTGTGCCACTCCCTTTTGCTTTTAAAATTATAGGCACAGCAGACATGCACTTCTATCACTGTTAATGTCCTGGTGTAAGCCTCTTAATTAAGAAGAAACAACAACCGTGTGGGTAGTAATGGATGCATAAGCTACACATGACCAGGCAAATGTCAAATTAGTGTGAAAGGAAAATCGCCTGTTTAAGAAAGCCTACTCAGACCACTGAGGACAGAAAACACGATATTCCTTATTAACAAATTATGGGTAAGCTACTTAATGTACTATTCAGACAAAAACAATGAATTTAATTCGTTCAACACAGATCAAGTGTGAAATTAAATTACAGCTCGGTAGCTTAACCCTCCAGTAAAATGTGTTTGAATAGATTATAGCGTAACTTTTATTTTAATCTGTCACCAGGTCTGTAAAAAAGAAAAGTAAATTTGCATGTGAATATGTTTTCCCTACATTTACATTTAGAGGCTATGAAGTGCATATGTACATGCCTCCGATGTGATGTTTCTTTTTTTTTTTTTTTTTTTAAACTTCACCTTTTGTAGCTGAAAGGTCGAAGCTCTACTCCTAACGGACTGAAGCTTTATTGAGGATAACACTGACGTGATGACATGAAGGGCAAACTCATCATCCTGAGTGCTCCTGAGTGCTTCAAAGTGCTCTGAACCTAAAGTCACACTAAAAGTAAATTGCACACTTGTGGAGTAAAAACATTGCTAAGTGCTAACATGTCATTGGTGCGGACGTATATCTTTGGGTATATCCTGGTGTGAAAACTTGACACATTTACAGCCTTCTTAACATCTCATAATGTCTTCCCAAGCACTAAAAGCCTTCTGGACACATACGTTTAGGTTTCCTGCACTTTCCAATGAAAAACACTTTAAGACCGTCTTAAGCTTCACAGAGCCAGCTTCACCGTTTCTATATACTCTGGAAACCTTTCATAATCAGAAGATTTCTGATGTTTTACCCGCACACTAACAACAACTCATTTAGATGTATTAGATCTTTTGTGTATGTACTTATATATTAATTCCGATATTACTCATAAATCACCACCTACCCACCTACCTATCGATCGATCTATCCTACATGCATATCTGTGTCGTCTTTCAGAAGGAAACTATATAGACCCAAGCACCAAACAGCTCCTTTATTACAATTTTATATTTTATGTCACGAGATTGAGAATATCTCCCTTCTACTTAGCAGAAGTTAGGTGAAAAGATGTAGAAGACAACTTTGATGGGCATCTAAACAAAAGCCTTTTTATCAAAAAAAAAAAAAAAATTGAAGGAAAGATTTTCTCTGCAGTCTTCAAGACTACAAGGCAGCAGATCTAACCACAGCCACATCATGCTTACTATTGTGGGGACCACAAGTTTTGATTTCCCAGACTTCCGTGCAAAAGCTCACCATGCAGTATAGGCGTAACCCCATGGGAAACATGCTTTGCTTTGGACAAAGACTGGATTTAAGTAACTGTAGTTACATATTTGCCTAACAGGTGAAAGACCCCTCATATGAAACACCAATCTCTTGGGCAGCTGTGTCAGGAAGGGCATCTGCTGCAAAAATCTGCCAGATTAAGCGTGTGGAGATAACCGCTGTGGTGACCCATTGTGAATAAGGAGCACCTGAAAGTAGCTTTATGTGTGATCTAGACATCTACTAAACTTTCACCTCTGAACCACAATGAACATGATATTAATCTCGACAGCTCTGTACCATTTACACACCCTTTCAGACCCATAATCAACAGAAAATTGCTCAGTGGGATATGGATGAATGGCTGAAATTAGGTTGAATTCGTGTTAGTGTAAAGGCCTGAAATGCCAACCTTTCTCTTTTCAACTCAATTCAGATTTATTTTTAAAAGAGACTTAATCCACAAAATAATGTCCATAGGCATCTGGTACATGGGGGAGCAATTTTTCTTCATTAATGAGGTTATTTTGTTTCCATTGTCAAAGTGAGAATATGTCTAGACTGAGTTTTCCTTATTCGGAAAGGATCAGATGGAATGCTTTAAGATCACATTGCCAATTGATGCAAATAAATTCAGTTTTTGAGGAATTAAGGCAATTTTATAAGGATGGTACTGGACCAGAATTTCACCATCAGCTAATCTACTAACAAATTTGACTTCAATCAAATCTCCAATAATATTAAAAGAAATGTAGAAACAATCATGAATCAGTGTCTTAGCACCATCAGCCTTAACCCAATTTCCCTCGGGATGAATAAAGTATTATCAATCAATCAGTTTACACCTACGTATTTCCAGCTATTGAAATGGAAGAGAATCGATCAACTTGAAAAGAGAAAGTCACCTGCAAACAGTAGAACAATGCAGTCACACCATGTGCAGATACAAATGCTGGCAACGACATCACCCACACTGTAGGCTCTCCATACATTCGACACAGACGTTAATCAGCCTCAGTGTTCAGTTAAACCCTCAGTTCCTTTATTTATTTATTTATTTATTTGCCTTTACAGTAGCTCTCAAACTTTTACTCAAATACTTACTTTACTTAAATAATGGTCAGACACCTTAGTCTCACTTCATACTTTTCACCTGATTATCCGTGGCCCATTAGTGTGACCCGCCATAGTCTAAGAACCGCCGCTATAACGAGTGACAGCATCACCAGAAGTCAACCTTTGCCCCTTCTGCAGCTGCACGTGCGGACAAAATGACACCATTACCCGTTGTAACATTAATGGAGGTCACCTGTGTGGTGTTATCTGTAGAATGGTATTCTACTGCTTTAGTATTAAAATTATGGAAAGCTCATTTCTCACATCATCATAAGTAGATAAAAGCATGAGGATGAACCTGTTTGTGTAGTTCAAACTGCATTCACAATATCACATATTACTAATTATTTATGTCCTCATGAACTTTGTTTTCATATATTTTCTGAGCAACAGAAAGAAATCTATGAACTGGGATGTAAACACAAGCAACAAGAGTAAAAACAGACTGGTGCTTGTCTGACAAGTAGCACGACTCACAGATAACTAAGACATTATGTGAATTCTGTCAAGAGAAAGTTTACAGAAAGAAAACCTAATATGCTCACATTTATATAACTGTGATACTCAGTCTGTAAGCTTGTACCAGCATTCTGCTTAGTTTATAGTTTTCTGGAGAGGCTTAACAAGTGTGTGGGAGTAGGATAGTGTGGTTGTTTATATTCTAGTCACAAAGATCTGCAGATGCTGAGTTGTTTCCATTGGGGAAAGGTAACTGCTCTTATCAGTCATTAGGACTGTGGGTGGATTAATGAGGGCTGAACATGTTTTACAATGTGCCCTGTTCTACTTTACTCAGAGTTCAGCTCGTCTAGAAGGAAAAAAAACAAAAACATATACATTTAAAAGTAGCTCCACAGAACATTACTGCCCCCGTCTGGTCAAGCACAAAAACCCAATAAATCTTGAGAAAAAATAATAATATAATTTTCTTAAAACACATAAACATTTAAATTCAATTTTTATGCCATGTGATTCGTTTTTATATTGCGCCAATTCAAAAACGGTCACCTTAAGGTGCTTTATATGGTAAAGGTAATGACACCAACAAGTTCACTGTCCCAAATATGGGAACAAGTGAAAAACACTGTTTTGGTCAATGTAGCCATTCCATGCACTAAGACTGAAATACTGAGATACTGAAAGGGTTCTGTAATAGAGCACAAGCAATGAAAGACTTTTATAATTCACTTACATACTTACAATGTGAATAGACTATAATAATTAGAACATTCATTCCATATCCCCAAAAAATCCAGCCTTCCTGACATTATGTGTGAGTAAGAGTTGTGGATAATTTGGAGTCTCACACTTAACAAGGTTGGTATTAAGATAAACATCCAGGAAATTCCTTATAAAATAATAAAAGGCAGCACAGAGGCTTTTAATACTGTAAAATAGGATTTCATGACTCATTCTTTTTTTTATGTTATTTGGGTACAAATGTGTTTGCTCATACTTGATTGGCCAGTAAAGCCTCATTCCAGATGATGATGTCATGTTCAGAGTTTGTTTTTGTCCCTCTGCTGCATTAATAAAGTGGCCTCATTCAGTTTCACACTGTTACCTGTCAGAACAAGGCGCACTACTCAGTACGCGCACATCAAACAGCTAAAGTCCACAACAACTGATCTGCACTTATGTGTAACAGACTACTTTATCACTGCTCCCTGGCTTTGTGGGGAAGGTGGGGTGAATACAGTTGAAACTCACACAGGGGATCTCAGTGTGTGTGTGTGTTATGGATCATCAAATTGATGCCACATAAGTCGAAAAAGTGGTGAGAACAATGAAATGCTGTGCAAATTCACTTCTGTACAGCCCCACTGGTACTGGTTTGTAACCTAGGATCCCCAATAAGGACGACAATAAGTGTGTGTGTGTTGGGGGAGGGGGGGGGGTCACAAGATAAAACCGGTAGCAGGTTTAAAAATATGTATGGCAAATTTATAGACAAATATAGTTATTTTGATTCAAATATATCCTTTTCCTTGCAAGTTTTTGTATTTTGTTTTTATGTGTTCAAGAGGAAAAATGAAGCAGAAAAAAAAATCTGTTTTATCTGAAAAGTTCACAGCTGGGAAACATTTGAAACTGATGAAAGGAGTGGAGAGACCAAGCTATTCTAGAGACTAAAATGCCAGAGTGGGGTCATTTTATTATACTTTTTCTGATGGCTTTACTCGTGTTTATCTCACCTCTAGTGTTTCATTTATATGTGACAGATATTCTAAAATGTTCTAATAGACTTAAACGTGACTGAAAACTAGAATTATGTAAAAAGTAATCAAAACATTTTCATCATCAACTTTGGCAACAAGCCTTATGCAGCTGCACATCCTACTATTCTAAGTCATCATAATTCCTGTAAAAAACTACGAAAGCTTCAATGAAAAGTTGTAGATAAAGTTCAAATATTTAAAAATAATCACTGCTGGGCTCGTAAATTATCCCGATCAATCACTTGAAGGTTATAGGCTGACCAAAAACCAAAGTTTTTAAGAAGTACTAGCAGAGCACACTAAACTGCATATACAGTCTGTAGAGGCTAAGCCTATGCTTGAAGCCAGTGAGGTGTTCGTGTGTCTACCTTAAATACATTCCCACAGACACACCATATGTAAAACACAAAAGGTGACCACTAGCGCCATACATAAGGAGCAATTTAAATCTGCTACTCGCGTTCCTCTTTAAAACTTCTTTAATCACACATTTTCTTGTCAAGATGAGAAAAACATGGCATCGAGCCTGCAGACTCACCTGAGGAACAGGTAATCACAGGTTGAATCCCACTCACAGTCATCAAACATCAGCACCCGAAAGTCGCAGGATACACACCTCAGCTGGTCACATGATCTATTGGTATACAGTCAGTTATTATTTGCAATAGGCAATGAATACACACTATAGGTAATCACTCATTGGTCTATAATCATTTGAAAATGCACCGTGGTATAATTTATTTAAACTAATAAAAAGTATGTTGTGGATCCTAGAGTTCTACATCTTTATAAACCAGGACCAGACGAGACCTGACAGACGCTCTCAGTATGAAATTATTTTTTCACACCTCTTGGATGCGGCTGTTCCGACACCATTTGCGACAGAGCTCCCGCCAATAAAAACAGGACAGCACCTGGATGCAGAACACGCAGTGCAGATTGTGTCCAGACAAACAGAAAGAGCAAGAAAATCAAAATCCTGCATAAACAGGATACACAGCCTGAACAAACACACAACCTGGTTGTTACTTTTATATTTAATATAAAGACTTTTATCTGGCCACTGATACGCTTCCACATAATATGTTACTGACTTTTATCTTGGTTAACTATCCTTCATACACTGATTTAGTAAATATCCAAACTTATGGCACATGTAGAAATACTAACTCGGAGACAAATGCAGTTTAACTTCCTTGCATCCTGTGATTATTGCATGCCTGCATGTTTTTGTTGTTTGTTTTTTTTAAATTTTGAATAAACTAAAAGACTTACTTTCTTCCTCCTGACTGAGATGGAAGCCTCTTTTCCACATGTGGCCCTTTAGGAAACTGCTCAGCCTAAAATGAAAGGTTAAAAAAAAAAAAAAAAAGAGTTATTTCTTTCTTAAACTGTGAATAGAATTAAACCAAATAAAACCTACATTTATCGCCACCTGCTCCTCCCCATCCCTCTTGTGTATGTGTAGTTATAATCAAGTAGAGCTGTCACAAATAGGACATTTGAAAACCCAGGTGTATGTTTATGGCTCTTACTGGTTATTCATAATACAGGTAAAGACTTGGAGATGAGACAGGTGCATCATAATAATGTCTGACTGTGAAGGCAGAAGCTGAACGTAGATATCGGCACTTCACTTTAAGTGTTTCACATAATCGTATTCTTCCACCTGCCTCTTCTTATAACCCGCTCCTGGTGCCTGAGCTGCATCCTCTTTGTACCAAACGTAGCTGGTCACAGCCAGTTTTAGTGTTGTGGGTCAGAGTGACCGAGTTTCCCTCTGTCAGAGGACCAGAGCGGCTGAGTCATGTGTTATTTAGAGGATCTGAAAAATAATTTGGACATAAGAATTTGAGCCGTACCTATATTAATAGATTTTGCCCCCACTTGAAAAAAAAAAATCCTTTGAGTATCTGGTTCTCCAGCTTGAAATGCTCCGATGTGTTTACCTGCTGGTCACTAACTTTCTTTTTATTGGTCAAATTGGTTGATCATAGCTTTTCTGTTAAATTGATGCTGAACTGAACAATTTCTAAGGCACAAAAGCAAAACAGAGGAAAAAATGTAACAAATTGCATTCGCAGGGAACTACAGTGTATTAGGAACAGATATTTCCTGTGTGTGTGTGTGTGTGTGTGTGTGTGTGTGTGTGTGTGTGTGTGTGTGTGTGTGTGTGTGTGTGTTTGGGGTTCTTTGTGGCAGCAATTTATTTAATTAGTGTAATTGTTTTATATAGCACATTTTTTGGCTTGGTCTTGCCTAATAAGTCAACTTGTCACATCATCCATTTAGTTAATAGCTGACACACATTAAATATTTGGAATTTTGTTACTGGAAACTGTGTATCCTCTACTTTTATTATACATTTTCCCTCACTTTCTGCAAAATTATCACGATTAGCTAATACAACTCCTTTGAGAATAGTTTCAAACAATAATTTTCTGTTTTTTTCCCCTCAGTATACCTGTCTATCAGCTCAATTATCCAAGTTAAGGCTACTACCTGCTTCATTCATTGGGCACTGTAAGACTGTGGTTCTCAAACTGTGGCTCATGAACAATCAGAGGACCGTACTTTCAAGCAAGATTAGAGATTTATCAAAGTAACTTAAAGTTTTACCCTAAAAAGTGGTTCACTTCTTATAAGAATACACTGCGATGGTAACTTGTGCTGCAAATCAACACAGTATAAAAATCACTTTTTGCTGACCAATCAGTTTCCTAAAAAGCAGTGACCACAGAAAAGTGGCACCTGGTGTGCTCTTCTGCAGCTGTAGCTCATCTGCTTCAACTTTGATGTTTTGTGCATTTAGAGATGTTCATCTGCATTCCTGGTCTCGCGCAAGTGGTTTTTCGAGTAACTGTTGCCTTCCATTCAGCCCACAGCCTTAATCCTCTTACCTCTCTGGGTCAAGGCATTTTGACCCCGAAAACTGCTGCTCTCTGGATATTTTCTCTTTTCCAGAAAATTATCTGCAAAGATGGTTGTGTAAGAAAATCCTAGCAGATCAGCGTTTTATGATATACGTAGACCAGCTAGACCCAGACCATGTCACCAATGACTATGCCACATTCAAAAATCACTAAAATCATCTTTCTTCTGATTCTCTGCTTGAACTTAAGGAGCTTGTCTAGACCATCAGCATGCTTAAATGCATTGACTGTATGCCGTGTGATTGGCTATTTAGATTGGATTTGCATTAACAACCACTTGACTGGTGTATACCTAATGAAATGGCTGGTGAATGTACAGTGGGGCAAAAAAGTATTTAGTCAGCCACCGATTGTGCAAGTTCCCCCACCTAAAATGATGACAGAGGTCAGTAATTTGCACCAGAGGTACACTTCAACTGTGAGAGACAGAATGTGGAAAAAAAAAAAAAAATCCATGAATCCACATGGTAGGATTTGTAAAGAATTTATTCGTAAATCAGGGTGGAAAATAAGTATTTGGTCAATAACAAAAATACAACTCAATACTTTGTAACATAACCTTTGTTGGCAATAACAGAGGTCAAACGTTTACTATAGGTCTTTACCAGGTTTGCACACACAGTAGCTGGTATTTTGGCCCATTCCTCCATGCAGATCTTCTCGAGAGCAGTGATGTTTTGGGGCTGTCGCCGAGCAACACCCACTTTCAACTCCCGCCACAGATTTTCTATGGGGTTGAGGTCTGGAGACTGGCTAGGCCACTCCAGGACTGTCAAATGCTTCTTACGGAGCCACTCCTTTGTTGCCCGGGCGGTGTGTTTTGGATCATTGTCATGTTGGAAGACCCAGCCTCGTTTCATCTTCAAAGTTCTCACTGATGGAAGGAGGTTTTGGCTCAAAATCTCACGATACATGGCCCCATTCATTCTGTCCTTAACACGGATCAGTCGTCCTGTCCCCTTGGCAGAAAAACAGCCCCATAGCATGATGTTTCCACCCCCATGCTTCACAGCAGGTATGGTGTTCTTGGGATGCAACTCAGTATTCTTCTTCCTCCAAACACGACGAGTTGAGTTTATACCAAAAAGTTCTACTTTGGTTTCATCTGACCACATGACATTCTCCCAATCCTCTGCTGTATCATCCATGTGCTCTCTGGCAAACTTCAGACGGGCCTGGACATGCACTGGCTTCAGCAGCGGAACACGTCTGGCACTGCGGGATTTGATTCCCTGCCGTTGTAGTGTGTTACTGATGGTGACCTTTGTTACTTTGGTCCCAGCTCTCTGCAGGTCATTCACCAGGTCCCCCCGTGTGGTTCTGGGATCTTTGCTCACCGTTCTCATGATCATTTTGACCCCACGGGATGAGATCTTGCGTGGAGCCCCAGATTGAGGGAGATTATCAGTGGTCTTGTATGTCTTCCATTTTCTGATGATTGCTCCCACAGTTGATTTTTTCACACCAAGCTGCTTGCCTATTGTAGATTCACTCTTCCCAGTCTGGTGCAGGTCTACAATACTTTTCCTGGTGTCCTTCGAAAGCTCTTTGGTCTTGGCCATGGCGGAGTTTGGAGTCTGTGGACAGGTGTCTTTTATACAGATGATGAGTTCAAACAGGTGCCATTCATACAGGTAATGAGTGGGGGACAGAAAAGCTTCTTACAGAAGACGTTACAGGTCTGTGAGAGCCAGAGATTTTCCTTGTTTGAGGTGACCAAATACTTATTTTCCACCCTAATTTACGAATAAATTCTTTACAAATCCTACCATGTGAATTCATGGATTTTTTTTTCACATTCTGTCTCTCACAGTTGAAGTGTACCTCTGGTGCAAATTACTGACCTCTGTCATCATTTTAAGTGGGGGAACTTGCACAATCGGTGGCTGACTAAATACTTTTTTGCCCCACTGTATATAGGGCCTTCCAAGGCTTACTGACTAAAGCACTAAACCACACATATTCCTATCAGGCACTGCTGACAAATGCCGGGTTGACTTATGAGGGTAATAACTACCTTTGTGTAAGTGCTTAACCTGAATGCAGATATTGAGATAAATAAATCTTGACATTTTGAACTTACTCTGTGGTCCTAAACGAAAACAAACATGTGAAGTGAAACTAGTTGAATAAATATACTTATTGCTAAGGCTTGATAAAATCTCTGGGGCATGCCAGCCTGAGGGCCAACACCAGCTCTTGGTAAGATTTTATGAGGATCCTGAGCCTGACAAAGAAGAAAGAACAACTCTGCATTTCATTCATCCACTTCATCACTTCAGACATGATACAGCAGTGCAAAATAAGATTATGGGACCACAACGCAAGATTAAGTCTTCCTAACAATTTCAGATACAAGCAGTGCCAGCTCAGCATCAGTTAAAAACTTAAAGTATATGACAGCAGTGTGCCCCTCAATCATATGCAAGACTTAAAAAATGTTTTAAGGTGTACTTGGCAAGCTTTCCTATATGCCGTGCCTTCTTGTAATTCACAGTTCTCTTTCCAGAATTCAGAACGGGTTCAAGTCAATCTTACCTTTGGCTGAGGGAAAGGACTGCAGTCTTCCTCCTGTAATTCCTCCAGCAGGGCGTCAATATCCTCAGTGACACTGTTCACTGACCGTTTAGGCTTTGTGGCACTAAATCAGAAACAAATACATGGATTAGTGTCTTGGGGTTGTAGCAGGTGCTGGTGACAGATATTAATGACTGTTTTTAAGAGCAAACCTCTGTATCTACAATAACCCATATTCTGCATATTTCGGCAGTTTCTAGTATAATTTGAAAACGTTGAAGCCATTGAATATAAACTGAACTGATCATTAAGTGTATTAAATAGTAGCAATGCATGGAAGCTGAAGTAATGCTCAGCTAACTTATACCTGACATGTGCTAGCCAAGTTAGCTTTGTTTACCCGTGCTTTTTCTGTCCGTCTTTGTCTTTCTCGTCTTTTCCAGCCACATTTGAGTTGGTGCGAGCCGCTGAGGACGCGATTGAAACGTTGCGACAAAACTTTTTCTCGACTTCATCCAGCAACTCGTCCAAATCTTCATCATCCATCGTAAAGAGTTCCTCCCACAGAATGCTGTACCCCCACCCCAGCTAATCAGCACAAGCTAGCGGCCGAAACCATGAGAGCGTTCATCGTTGCTAAGCAACAGTGGAACATAGCGGAAGCCGAACTGCGGTGTCTTCAAAATAAAAGTCTAAATTGAATCATGCTCAAAGAAAGTTTTAATTTATACTTGACATTAGGTATTACATTAGGGATTTGCCCCAGAGCCTCTGCTTGTTTGCAGATGTTTGTGTCTACCTGACATATGTAGGTCAGGCATGAATCATGAGTCGGTGATCCCCACATGCTTCAAAGAGTCCATCATTGTTCCTGTCCCGAAGAAACCCCACCCTGCTTCTCTCAATGACTATCGCCCTGTAGCCCTCACCTCAGTAGTGATGAAGTGCTTTGAACGCCTGGTCAGAGACTTCATCATTTCTTCACTACCAGACACACTGGACCCACTACAGTTTGCTTACCGTCCAAATCGTTCCACAGACGATGCCATCTCTCATCTCCTCCACACATCACTCACTCACTTGGACACTAGAAGGGGGAATTACGTTAAAATGCTCTTCATAGACTACAGCTCTGCATTTAACACCATAATTCCCTCCACACTCACCACCAAGCTGGAGCATCTGGGACTCAGCTCATCTATGTGTCAGTGGATCTCCAACTTCCTAACTGGCAGACCACAGGCAGTAAGGATGGGCGGACATGTCTCAGCCTCCACCACTCTCAGCACTGGAGCCCCCCAGGGGTGTGTTCTGAGCCCCCTGCTGTACTCTTTGTACACATATGACTGTGTGGCCACTACCAGCTCCACCACCATCATCAAGTTTGCTGACGACACCGTCGTGGTGGGCCTGATCTCTGATAACAACGAGACGGCCTACCTGAAGGAGATTAGGAATCTGGAGAACTGGTGCCAGAGGAACAACCTCCTTCTAAACGTCAGTAAGACAAAGGAGCTGATAGTGGACTTCAGCACTAAGCAGGAGAGGAACTACCAGACCCCTGTCATCAACGAGTGCCCAGTGGAGAGAGTGGACAGCTTCAAATACCTCGGAGTTCACATCACGCAGGACCTGTCATGGTCCTGTCACATCAACACCGTGGTGAAAAAGGCCCGTCAGCGTCTCTACCACCTCAGACGCTTGAGAGACTTCCAACTGCCCTCCAAGGTGCTCAGGAACTTTTACTCCTGCACCATAGAGAGCATCCTGACGGGAAACATCTTAACCTGGTTCGGGAACAGCACCATGCAGGACAGACGAGCTCTACAGAGGGTTGTGCGGTCAGCTGAGCGCACCATCCGCTCCGAGCTCCCTGACCTGCACTCAATCTACAGCAGGCGGTGCTGGACCAAGGCCAGGAAGATCGTGAAGGACCTCAGCCATCCCAACAACAGACTGTTCTCTCTGTTGAGGTCAGGAAAGCGATTCCGCTCCCTGAAGACCAACACAGAGAGACTGAGGAGGAGCTTCTTCCCGCAGGCGATACGGTCTCTCAATCACACCACCACACAGTACTGACCCACACATACAGTTCTTACACACACTGGACATTCTGGACATTGTTTTCACTTCACTACTTAAATCACGCTGCTGTTATTGTGTATATGCTGCTGTTATTGTGTATATATTTATTTATATTTCTTCATACATTCTTATATAGTTCTATATTGTGTATTTTGTTGTACAGTTATTTTATTTTCAACTTTAATTTATATATTTTATCTTATTCTCCCAGTTAAATTTACCCTTCATTCTAATTTGTGTTGTACAGTTATTTCATTTTTAACCTTAATTTATATTTTATTCCTTCCTAGTTAAATTTACCCTTTTTAATTTTTCATATTTATTTCCTATCTTATTCATAGCCTTTTCCTTTTTTGTTTTCTTTAGGTCACGAGCAGTTGTCCAAGCATTTCACTACATATCGTACTGTGTATGACTGTGTACGTGACAAATAAAATTTGAATTTGAATTTGAATTTGAATCTCCTGGACTATGATGTTTGCACCACCTGCACTCATGTATATATCATGTATATATCTATCTATCTACTTAGCACTTTTAATTCTTATTCTCATTTTTATTTTCATGTCTATTTAAGCTTAATTTATAACAGTATTTATAACAGTATGTTTGCACTGAAGCACCGCAGCAATTTCCTAATGTTGTAAACCCGCTCAACATTTGGCAATAAAACCCTTTCTGATTCTGATTCTGATTCTGATTGTAGACAACAGTGTTATCGATAGTGAGAGTAGGGACCTGATAAAATAGGGTCTAGAGAAGTGGGGTCATTGTTCTCTAGAGAGATTGCGAATGAAAATCAGTAGAAGAAAGAAATACTCAAGATAGCAGTGAGACCCAAAAAAAAACCCCATACAGGAACACACACTTTGAACAGAAGAAACAAAGGTCTATGTCTAACCTTTTTTCAGGTTAAAGTATACTGATATCTTACAGGTAACTATCAAATAATTACATTTGACAACATGGGCGCGCAACTTCTATTATATATTGGGATGTTTATTTATAATGGGATATAATGGGATAAATAGAGCTATTTGTATTTATTAGTGCTATTTGTATTTTTCTTGCTGTGTTTTATTTCATTTAGTTGTACAGCACTTTGGTCATCTGTGTTGTTTTTAAATGTTTATAAATCTCAGTCATGATTTTGTTCTGTTTTGTAACTCTTTAATATATTGTGATGTTTCATTAAGTTTAATTACAACGCTTATTTTATTAATAATTTTATTTTGAAAATGTGACAGGATGTACTGTTAGTTGTTCTTTCGTTGCTTATAACATTAGAACAACCGTTTTTAAACTAATGTAAGCTAATTTGTCAACAATAAAATAGTCCCGTCCTTTGAAAACCCGAGAATGAAGCCAAAAAGATTCGTTGTCGGCAGGATTCGAACCTGCGCGGGGAGACCCCAATGGATTTCTAGTCCATCGCCTTAACCACTCGGCCACGACAACCGGATGGAGCTGTAACTTCAAATTGCACGTTTTTAACAGGCCAAGTTAGTCTTATACGAACGACAGAATGAGTTCCCTTGGTTCATAGCGTAGTTCTACTGAACTGTACTGTACTGTACAAAGTACAAGTACAGTTCCGCAGAACTACGCTATAGGAACAGGTGTATTTGTAGATATCAGTGGTGTACCCTGTATTTACAACAGTATTTGCAACCGATTTCCCTACTTCCCTTTAGTTGAACAGCCCTACACACCCACATGCTGTAGTCTCACATTACAGTAGTTACTGCGGTTTAATTTGAAACCGGTGTTCCTTAGAATGTGAAAATATCCAACATATATTGTGCATCGAGCTGTAAAAAGGCGCGAGGTCTGAGTTTTACAAGAAGTGCTGCTTTGAAAAAGTCCCAACCACTCAAACACGGTGAAGTGTGAAGACGGCGGAAGAAACTTGGTTAACCTCGTAGTTGAGTTATTTAGGGTCAAGGAACAAGTCTGACTTCCTGCTCATTCAACATTAAAGAAAACCCAAGTCGTATTCCCGTATTATGAGTTCAGGTGCCTTCCCATCAGGTGCAACGCTTTTCCGCGAAATTTCCTGAAATCAATTAAGACTTTAGGGAGTTCCACAGTTTTATGAAAACAAATATTATACTAAAATAGAATACTACTCTCCCTGAACACTCACAGAGCTTGATACAATACTCTTCAGGTTGAGGGATTGCCCTGCTTCCATTATGACACATAAAATATGGATGATCTGATATCCTCGTGTTGAAGCTTAGCATTCATCCAGCGGCAACTTAATTCCATAATATACAGTGAATTGTATGTATTCATCTATATAAAGCTTCCTTAACCATTGTGTCAGCTCTCCCTTCACTTCAGATGCAGCCATTTATCTAGTTATCCACTTTTTAAATGCTTATCCGGTTCACATGAGCCTGTTCCAGCTAACACTTGGCATTTTCCCAGGACAAGCTGACAGAGGTGGTTCACCTCCAATTCAATTCAATTCAATTCAATTTTATTTATATAGCACCAAATCACAACAAAAGTCGCCTCAAGGTGCTTCATAGATACAGAGAAAAACCCAACAATCATATGACCCCCTATGAGCAAGCACTTTGGCGACAGTGGGAAGGAAAAACTCCCTTTTAACAGGAAGAAACCTCCGGCAGAACCAGGCTCAGGGAGGGGCGGCCATCTGCTGCGACCGGTTGAGGTGAGAGAAGGAAGACAGGATAAAAGACATGCTGTGGAAGAGAGACAGAGGTTAATAACAGATATGATTCAATGCAGAGAGGTCTATTAATACATAGTGAGTGAGAAAGGTGACTGGAAAGGACTGGACTCCAGCATCGTCCTGTTGAGAGGAAGCAGTGCCATGCTGCCCAGCTCTTCACTTCATTTATTAGCGTCTTCTGCTCCTCTGTCATGCAGTGTCCCACAGGGCTCAATTTTAGGGCCACTGCTCTTTTCACTGTATCTACTGCCTCTGGGTTCTATCCGTAGAAGGCATGGGATCTCATTTCATTGTTATGCCGATGACTGCCAAATTTATTTGCCACTAAAACACAAGGATGGCATCACCATAAAACCTCTCTTGACATGTCTAGATGACATTAAAGCTTGGTTGGCTCTAAACCTTTTAAATTTTAATGAAAAGAAAACAGAAGTGTTGGTGTTTGGACCCAGTGGTCCCTGTGAGTCCTCCTCTGTTGTTTTAGGATCCCTGGAAGTCTATTTTAAATCTGTTGTTACTGACCTTGGTTTTAAGTTGGACAGTGATTTTAAATTGGACAACCAAATCAGAGCAGTGGTGAAGTCCAGTTTTTATCATTTAAGGCGACTGGCAAGAGTAAAATCTTTTATTTCGAGGCAGCACCTTGAAACAGTGATCCATGCTTTTATTTCTTCCCGCCTGGACTACTGTAACTCACTTTATGTGGGGGTCAGTCACTCATTGCTCTCACGTCTGCAGCTGGTTCAAAATGCGGCTGCACGACTCCTAACAGGAACTCGAAAAAGAGAGCATATAACCCCTGTCCTAGCCTCTCTGCACTGGCTGCCTGTGTCTTTTAGAGGTAATTTTAAAATTCTTATGTTTGTTTTTAAATGCCTTCACAGTCTTGCCCCGCCTTACCTCTCTGAGCTTCTTCATCCCCACATACCCTGTCAGTCTCTCAGGTCAGCTGACCAGCTTCTCCTGGAGGTACCGAGATCCAGGAGGAAGCTCAGAGGGGACAGGGCCTTCTCTATTGTGGCTCCAAAATTATGGAATAATTTGCCCATGCATGTTAGAGAGGCCCCTTCACTGTCCACTTTTAAATCACGTCTTAAAACCCACTTTTATTCCTTGGCTTTTAACCTCAGTGAGACTTAGTTTCTCTTTTAATTGAAGTAGTTATTTAATTAATGATTTCACTCTTCTTTTATTTGTTTTTTATTTATATCTCATGTAATTTTATTTTACAGTTCCAATGTACAGCACTTTGTGTCAGCTGTGGTTGTTTTAAAGTGCTTTATAAATAAAGTTGATGATGACGATGATGTAACTTGTCTAACTACACTTTCAAGTTAGTAAGGTTTGTCAGGTAACAATGAAGCCCAAGATGCAGTTTAACAGCTGTCATCTTAGAAGTGTTAGTGTAATAACTCATAGATTAGCTTTTCTAACTACTCCTATTATCACCTAGTTCAGTTTGTAGTAAATTTACTGGCACTGACTGGTAGAGTGGTTTTCTACTCTGAGAACACTTTTACACTACAAACTCCATACACCAATCCCAAACCAAGCATGTTGCCCAACAACACTTTAGCACGGAGACTCAAGGAACTGGGGATCGAACAACTGATCCCACAAGTTATTAATGACCTCTTATATTTTATGTCAGAGTTTGGAAAGCAACAAGGAATGCCCAGAGTCTGTCCAGGAGAGGTAGAAGCTTCTGAGTAATTTCTGACTTCCAAAGTCGGTTTCTGCACCATCAGACATAAATTATTAGACACTAATGTGCTGCACTTTAGTTGATGAACAGACCCCAAAAAGCTGCAGAGACACAGATCCAAACTCAAAAATGTATTTATTTAATATACAGGCAGTATTTGGGAGATCACTGGTACTGCAGATGTGTCCATATAGTGTTTTTTTATGCATTTTTAAACTATCAACAACACACATTAGGAGAAGCACATACACATAAGAAATACCAATTGGTATTTCTTATGTGTATCATTGAATCAAAAAAGTATCCATGAATCATTAATTGAGATACAGAAAATAAAGCAATAATTTTCTCATGTTACGCTGACTGAATGCAGAATATCAGTGTTCCCATTTCTGTCTCTCTTTTTCTGTTGAAGATTTAGGCACTATACATGTTGCTGTGGAGCAGCAACAAAAGAACTTTTATATCTGTTACCAAACACGTTGGAACGAACAGGCGAAGACCTAAATGCGGACATAAAAAAAAAGAGAAGTGGACCGATAAAAATAAATCCAGACTACACTGACCCGCTCTTAGGACTTTCCCCAAAACAAATGTCACGCTAAATGCAAATAGATCACGGGTGTTCCTATATGTCATCATGTTTCACTTCTTCTTTAGAAGGTCACTTTGTTTTTTAACATTTCAAGTGACAAAAGTCTCCTTTTTTTGGTGTTGTTGTTCTTGAAGGTCATTTACAGATGTGGTACTTCCTGAGAATAATTCTCTGAACATAATTTTTTTTTCAAGTTACAACATTAATAAGTCAATAATATGGATTTAATCCAGAAAATCACTTATATAACAATAGCTTATTAAAAGGTCTGCTTTAAAGAAAGAAAACAAGAAAATATGAGAACATAAAACAATTAACAGAATCCAGAATGCTAGTTTCTGTCATGGCTCAATTAAAGCAGGTAGTTTAAAGTAATTTTCAGTGTGGACACTTTAAACTTGTAGGAATGCATCCATCCTCTGTGTAAACATTAGAATTCTTGACAAACACATAAAAATATAGATCCTCTTACTGCGGTGGGACATTTCAGTCTCATGAATAACATCAGTGCCTTTTACTCCTGATACTCACACATCTTCCACTACATGACTACATGTGCACAAACAACGCAACTGTGAACCTTCTTGGCTCCATCCTGCACAGTCACTGTTTGCCTGACTTGACAGTACAGTTTTTATATGTTTGTGTTTGTCTGCCTGCAGAAAAACGTCATTTTCTTAATAAAACTTTTAGCTATGGGGCGCAATTAAAGTGATATCACCTGAAAAATTCAGGTTTTTACAAAATAAATGTGAATCTTTGACTGACTGCTCATGCAAACTCACTGTCTTTCTGTCTTAACCAGTGGCTCTTTTATATTTAACCCACAGACTGACCAACCGACGTCTGATTACTGGACCTGCTCTTTGAACCAGGTCACCAGTTTCTCCAGCATCTTGGCATCTGTGGAGATCCAGCTCTATATCTGACTTTTCTGATGATTTTTGAAAGGTTGTCGCATAATCTTCCGATTTCCATCAGTTTCCACATGTCAGGGCAGAGTGTACTTATTCTATTGGCCAACATTAGTCCTCATCTTTACACACAGAGTATAGTTTTTGTGGATGGTTTTGGACCCAAAGTGTAGATCAACTTCAAGTCTTTTGGTTCCACTGGTTTGTTCAGGAAAAAATCTTCTTTTGTTATTTGTTCTTGCTGTTGTTGTTTGTTTCTTTCTCTCAATCCATTCGTCAAACAAACCTGTGGTGGAGATATGGGAAATACATTTAGATTAAGAATGACCAGCATATGCATATTGTTTGAGTATGTTTAAAGATGATCATTACAATCTTTTGGTAGTACAACAAAATGATTATTAGGTAAGCTGGGTTCTAAGTGGATGCACATAATAGAAATCTCTTGTGGAAAATCTGTTTAAATATTAGTGTGTTTATATATAATTATCCTCCATTACTTACGTAGCTTATGAAAGACAGCAGAAGTGCTATCATTATCACTACGGAGGCGAAAAGAATCAAGTAATCATCTCTCTCCAGACTTTCTGTGGGAGCAGCTGGACAATCTGAAAATGAAAACACAAATTAAAGTTACTCAAGTTTGAACTCACTTGAACTGTACCACACTGTGCTAGCTCAGGTTGTGAACCTAGTCAGGCTATTCTGCATACAGGAAACTCCTGTGTGGCTGGATTTTGTACATTTTTCAAACTGTCATATCAGAAAACTCAAGGTGCACTTTGCTGTAGATATCTAAAGAAACATTCCCTCTTGTTTGGAATCCCAATAAATCTGCTCAGACTTTACCAATGAGTTTTTCTTTGTCTTTCTTTGCTAAAATATAGAACATGGTAAAAGCTGAACATCAGCATTAGCCACCGTAAAAGCCTTTAAAAGCTTTTCCAAAATAAGCTTCTTCTAAACCAGCTTTTGATGGAAATCTAATGCTCTTGATGTTTTCCAAATCATGTGCTTGACAGATGATTCCCACACTCTATGCCTTGGGCCAAAGAGTGATGGTTTTGTAAAGCTGATGCTCAAAATATAACAGTTGATTCAAGTTTGGAAGTTCCCCCTGAGTCAAATTTCAGTCATGGATGCCTCAGGGAACTTGGGAAAGTTTGGGAAACCTGTATGTTGAATTTGCATGAGCACCTAAAGAACCCAGAGACAACTGGGACAAACGTTTACCTGCCAGCACCAGGTGAACGTAGCCGTCCTGGTTTTGCTCTCCCACAGGTGCTGCCAGGTGACACATGTACACGCCGGCGTCGCTGCACGTTGTGTCGGCCAGGAGGATGTCGTGGGTCTCGTTGACCAGCGCCACATCTCTCTCCACGCCATCGTACCATCTCGTCGTACCATCTGGGAGGTCTCTGGTCAAAAGGCCATTACGAGCAGACGATGGGCTCTCTGAAACCTGAAAAAGCATCAGTCCAGTGTTAGAGTCATGTGCCTGATGAATGACCAAACAGGATCTGAGACTAGACAGCCAAACCAAACACGCCTGATGTCAGTGTCATTATCGCTTCTGTTAATGGAAACAAATGCCACTACTATAAATAGCACTTCTTCTTTTTAACTTTTAACCCATTAACCACAGTTACTGCACGCCCCATATTTGAGTTGAACCTTGTAGTTTTAAGCAAAAGCCTAAATATTTAACCAGTTCATAAAAACAAGGATTAAAATAATCACCAGACATGTTTATACTGCCATTCTGACCTTTATACACAACGGCTGAGCAGTGTCTTGTGACCAGCAATAATCTTTATGACAGTATAAGAAACAAATGAATAAACCTTTACTGTTACTTTCACTGCTACTTTACCCCTACTACTTTTAACATTACTGAAATAGAAGAAAAAGTACATTTTGAGTCGCAGGTAATTCTACTTTAACATTCCTAATTAGACTTTATAGACTAAAGAATTAAGTTGTAAGTATGGCTGCTCTTGTTATTACTGCAGCATACTCATAATGTTACCCAGTTGTAGTGCTGTACTTTGTGTTTTCATTGTTATAACCTTTTCATTATGTGATTGACTACAAATATTTTGACTTTCGAAAGAAACGAAAGTGATATTAGTTTGCAGTAATCTGCCAAGGAGAGCCTGACATGTTTTTTTCTTCTTAAATGTGCAGCATGACAATCAAAATAAATTGTATTTGTATTTATTTGGTTATTTAATTTATTTTTACCTTGTACCATCTCACTGCAAGGTACTGGACTCCGGGCTTGAATTTCGCTTTGCACGGAAGGATAGAGTCTTCACCCGAAAGGACCACGACTTCTGGTGTGTCCTCCTTGACAGCTGCACCCACAGCGAGGCACACGCCTGAGGAATACAAGAATAAGATGTTTCTCAGTACACGTATTTATTTTTCTTTCAATACATATAAACATGCAGCTCTTGGTTACAAACTATACCATACAGCTACTCGAATGTACAAACTCTAATAATATAACGTTCGACTAAAGTAAACTGAAAAGACACTCACCCTGCGAGAAGAGCAGAAGACAGCCAAGGAAATCTACAGATATCATCTTGTTGACTGAATGTTTAGAAATCGAGAGTGAGGAGAACGGTGCCCTCAGCCTTAAATGGGTTGTAGTGAAGCGGAAGTAGGGAAGGGGCGGGGCGGATGAGCGCGAGGTCTCGTTCAACTGCTGCTCTCACTTAGTGTAAAGCTATAAACAATGAACGCTGTTCTTATCGTCCTGCTATGTAAGTATATTAGAAATGGTCTTGTAATGCATTTTACTGTACGTTTAAGCCAACCTAAGCTCTCAGTACGTTGCGGTGAGGTACCGGTATGTAATATCATTTTTTTAAAGCGACTTTTTATTCAGATGATTTTGCAACATCGGCATAACAACAACTTCGATTTCGATTAGCATAATCAAGTAAACAACATCCTATGTCTCCAAATCTTATGTTTCGCTTCACCGGAGAAAAAGTAGAGAAAGTTTGTGAAAGTCATTTTAGCATCAGCCGACTTAAAGACCTTGCACTATAGATCGAACACACGTTTGTCTTTCGTGTAAAATGGCAGCGAGCAGCACTATAAATCAATCGATGGGAGTTTGAATCGAGTTTTGTATTATTTTCTGAGAGTTGGCAAAATTGAAGTGTTTTTTGTTCATAACTTATGGTTTGAAATGTTTTGTAGTGTAAATACTGCATGAAGAAATAGCACAACACTTTCCCTGAAAGCTTATTCAACGTTATGCATTACCGTTTATATGCCTTGTTTGCGAGAATAGCCCGTTAGGTTATAGCTGACACGTATTTTTGTAATTGTATTCTGCAAGAAAGTTCTTACCATTTTGAATACGTAATGTTGTTTTTTTTAATCATCTGATTAATTTTTCGGTCACTCAAACGAAAGCGCAAGCATCCAGGGATTCCCCTTCCTTTCCTCTGAGGTGCTTTCCAGTGCGTATGGCGAAATAGAGAGTATGTCATTGAAGTAGGAAATTCCCATCTTTGAGTCACGTAATTTCTTTTTACTACCACTATTACACGTGGAAGTATCCGAAACAAAACAAGAGACACGTCCCATATAACAGGTTGTTCTTTGATGTGCGCTGGATTTTATGTCGTGTACATGCGAAGCTAATGTTTTTATTTGTGCCTTGGGGTTCATTACTATTGTCAGAATGTTTAAATAAAAATAAAGATACAAACATATTGTATATCCTAGAGATTAATAATGGGTGAAATGGAGAGAGATTAACAATCACTGTCCAGGTCTTCGATTAATGATAAGAAGATGAAACCAAAACCGGTGAATCACAGAAGTGTTCATAGTCTAATGCATTTCTTTTCTTCTTTTTTTTATTAAGTTGCTGCTGTGGGGTCGGCCATAAGCAGCTCAGAGGTGATGCAGAAAAGCATTCCTTACTCCTGCTGCCAAAGCAAAGCACTGAAGTTTGACCAAAACTGTGAGAACACCTGGAGTGTTAATGGCAAGGTATAAATATTCCTGCAAGTTCACACAAAAATCTGTGTTACAAAAATCTAATAAAGTGTCAACTCCCGGTCCTGTTCTTTCACACATCAGCTGAAGTCGGCTAGTAATTAAAAAGGCATGGTTAGAGATACTTCAATTGTTGAAAGCAGTTTTTCAACTATGACAAGAATGCACAGTCAACAGGCTTATTTCAGAGGATCAATGAGTCCAATATGAAAGAAATAAGAACTCTTTTGAACATTAAGCCATGTAAAGCCACTTTAGAGCCCAAGAATACAATTCTAAAGCTAGCAACTGGTATAAAACCCCCAAAACAACCTACTAACTCTGCTTTTGGGTTTGTTCCTTTCTGCAGACCTTTGCCCACTCCAAACATGTGAAAAAAGACTGTGTACATCCATGCCAGAAAATTGAAGGTGGAACAATTGTCATGGATGAATGCGTGGATCTAAATGTTACCACAGTTTGTCATACGGTACGTTATCCACTCATATTTGTTTTAACTTAGGCCCTTTCTAGAGGGAAAAACATTATGTAAAGTCATGTATGATGCAGTTAAAACCCCTAAAAAGGGGTTTGTTTGAAAGCATGGTTTCTTGGAGTCATTTCTAACTAAGTACAGACTCCATAAGTCAATTCAGACAACTGTACATAATTACAAGTTATTGGGATGTATCGTGACTTTGCCAAGGTCTGGAAGAATACCAATCACGCTCAAATAGGAGGAAATTGATTAAGATGTTCAAGGTTCTTTCTTGGTGCCAACCAAGAGAAGTGCGTGCTCCAAAATTAGCACCTTCAGGCTCAACTAAAACTTGTATCTGTCTACATGGACAACCAAAATGACTTCTGCCTTCACTTTGTGGGTGTACAAGAACCACTGGCAGCAAAGCAGTCCCATGAAAGCATGATGCTACCACCATCATGCTTTACAGTTGTTACAGAGCTCTTAGGTTTGGAAGCCTCACCTTTACCTCTACAAGCATACCTTTTGTCACTGTGGCCATCATCTGACCATAAATCTTTAAGGAAATGAACTGAGGAGGGAGCCTAATAGTACATCTTTCACCATTTTGCATTATTGTGATTGCAGCCATTCCTTAGCTCTCTATGACTGGTGCTTATGGCCACTGAGAAGTAGTCATGGCAGTTTACATATTAACAATCATGAAACTCTGGTTTGGCCATTATGCAAATGTACTGTTAGGGAAAACTGCAGTTAGATGAGACTTAGATGAGAAACATCTCTCAGGTCTCTTCTGAAAACACTATGTCCAGATAAACAGATTGCTGATGGCTACCAACAGCATCTGCTTGAGGTGCCATTTGAGAGATGTTTAGAGATGTTTAAACAAATTTTAGTGGGGCTGTATGTATAACTTTGACCCTGTAATGATTAGAGGAAAGCAACGCTGAGAGGAGATACATATCCAGTGCTGGTCCCATGCACAGGTACATGGGAGCATAGGAGGTGAATCTGGTGTCAAATCTGTGCCAGATATAAATATATAGATCTCTGTGCTGTGGTGACCCAAAGGCATGGCAGTCAAAAGTATCCATTTAAAGTCATGTCAACACAATAAAGAAAGAACTCTTCAGGTTTATTTTCACTTTATCTGTTACAGCGCTCTGGTATTGTTAAAGAGGAGTGCATCCACTACCAGAGCCAGCCCTGCTCCCAGACTGTTCCTAAGGATTTTAATGGGTCGTGTAGGCATCAGAGTAAGTCTTGTTTTATACAATGACAGACAGATTTTTGACTGTGTTTTTAAACTCCATTTTTGAGATACATAAACATAGACCTAGATTCCACTCCCCAAACAATGTTTAAGCTTATTTTTATTTCTCTCTTCAAGAAGATGATACAATTTTGAATTGGTGTAGTCAAAGTAGGCCATGATTTTTTTTCAGTGAACAAAAAAAGGATAAAAAAAAACCCACTCCCGTGCATGACATGAATCACAGTCTCACAGTCTTCTGAGTGACAGTAAAATTATTTGTTTTCTGCAATGTTTTGATGTTATTGATGTTAAAACACAAGCAATATCAAAACATCAGCAGCTGTTGAAGATGTTGAACAGCACATGTTCAATACAGGACTAAAGTAGATGGTCTAGTAGAATGAGGCAGTCTTAAAATACTCTTTAAACTCTCCATCATGTGTCTAACATGACACACATTTACATAGGAGTGCAACGCTACTAACCAGACACGAATGTCCCAGGTAACAATCTTGTTATAAGGGTGGAAATGTTCCTGTTTGCTTGCAAACAGTGCTCAGCTTATTAGCACACAGTACCAAGTCATTTAATCAAATCAATGGAGAATCCAAAACTTTGTGTTATGGCATCTATTCAGTAAGCTGAAAAATATTTAATTCCACAATAGAGACAAAGGATGCACACATTAAAACTAGTGAATGCTATATTAGCACCTATCTGAATAGTGGTTTATTATAAGCATGAAAATCTAACCTGCTAACCAATTTTCTTTCTGCTGCAGGCACCGTTGGATTGGCACTACTGACAGCCGGATGGATTGTGAAGCAGATGATCTCCTGAGTCGTCTGCTTTTGCCAGAAAGAAAAGATGCTTTTAATATCAGGGGTGGAAGGTATTTCTGCTAAGGGAACAGCTATGCTTTTGCTTCCTGTCAGCTTGAATCAGTTTGCACTGTCTCGCCATGCAGTGCCGTGCAGACAGTGTTTACCATGAAGGCAATTTTATACTTTTATACTTTATACAGCTATAAGCTCAAAAATATTATATTTACACTTCTTCTTACAGCACTGAAACACTTTATCATTCTTCAGGCACATCGGTTTCCATCCTTTACTGTTAAATGACAAAATGAAAGTGATTTAGAGAGCATTGGAATATATCCTACAACCTAAAAACCTCACTTCTTTTTTTTTTTTTTATTTGAGTCGTGTTTCTCTCAGGGGTGTATTTACCAAGAAAGACCCTCTTAAAAATTTCATGGATTTCTTCCACAAGCCAAAATAATAATGATCACCAGTCAATTTTTTCGCTTTTGTCTCCTTGCCCCTTTTGGTAAGATTTTTAAGTTTAGTGTTAAATGATGACAAAATATTTAAAAAGTGTAACATTTTCCTTATTAATGAGACAATTTGCTGCTACCATTTATTTATTGACACTGAATGTGTATGGACATGACCTGCTGCTATTTAAATGACAAATTTATTGATGAAGATAAACATTCAATTTATTTGAAACACACTAAACTACAGTACAGAGGTGTACTTAGCTGCTACACTTGGTAAATACAACTCCCAGAGTTCACTGAACAAAGCTGCTCACAGAAACCTTTCAGAAATTGTGACTAGTGTATTATGAAGGGAAGAAGGTTTCTGTTGTGTCATAGGACTGGAAGAGGTTTAAAAAATGTGTACATGCCAATTTGATGTTTACAAACCAGTGATGGTAAAAATCCAGGTACTAATTTTAACAAACTGAAAGTATAAACAGGTCCCACTTGTCACTTTACTGTTATAATCTCATGAAACAAAAATACAGTGAAGTGCTGACTAATTTATTATTTATTTATTTAAAAAAATACCCTGAATGCACTTGAAAGAAGGTCAGAGATTGTCGAAGCAGAAAAGAGCATCTTGTGTTTGTTTGGTTTACTTGAATTGCACCAGCGACCTCAAAGCTGTATTTTACTACTGTAGGACTAAACCAAGCACAGAACACAGCTTGTTTTAGTGTTTCATACATTTTCAAGCATCTCTAAACAAACTGCTCAAAACTAACTAAACAAATCTAAACTGGTCAAAACAATTACCACTGACACTATCCAAAGTAACACAGCAAATATTCAGGTAATATCTGTTTTGAAACCACTTACTGACATTAACTGAGCTGCTAATAAATAAGCTACTTTCTTTGAACAATTTTATTTTTGAATAAATATGCTCCATATAAACATTTCAAGTTATGACAAAATAAGCTATTTAAACTATGTGATTGGTGCCTTGGGAAACTGAGATTAGGCGTTTTTAAAAACTTTTATTTTTAATTTCATAATGGGAAATTGACATTTCTTTTTTACAAAAAATATCTGCTGCTTTTATTCATTTTAAGTGACTAAAAATAAGGTATTTACAGCTTTTTTGACAGGCTAAAGTAAACTCTTTTTAGCTGAGATTTAATAAAGAATCAGTCAATATTCAAGACAATACTCATAGATTATTGAATTTTATTTATGTTGTGATCCATTCTTATTCTGCAAAATGCCAAATTTATGTGTGGCTCATCTTATTAAAAGATGACATAAATACAGTTATGTGGCACATAGTTAAATAGCTGAAGGACAACACCAGCAGTGGAAGGAGTAACATTCCCTAAACACACAGTTCTCATGTACAGCTCTTCCTGCAGAACTCTTAATGCAATGGCAGCTATGAATGTTTACAATATGTATTTGAATAGTAACTGTAACGGTTTTACTACATTTAAATGACAGCTACAACTAGTAAAACAGAATCAAAGCCATTCTCTGTATAGATGGAGTGGAAATGAGATAAACTGCCAGTATTTCTTTACCAATGTTTTCCACTCCATTTCTCTCCTCCCTACAATAACTGTTTCGCCCAAATGTGGCCCATATCTGCAGTTTTCTCTACAGGCACTTTGGCCTTGACTAATGGTACTGTACTGGTACTGGTGGAGTAAGTTTAATACCAGGCTACATCTGACCCAACACTAGCTGTGACCAATGTTAGGACCACTAAATTATTTTACAATACATTTACAATACATTATTTTCTTTTTTGTTTTTTTTATTGACCTCTCATGTGTTTTACAAATATTCGACACTTCCACTCCAACTAGGGAAACTATTTTACATTTTATTACCAACTTAAAGTGTAAAGTATTAAAAAATAAAATATTAAAAGTGTTTTCATTTGGACCAGATGAATATGTAATAAATTGTCCTACACATCTGCTACATTATATATAAGGCATTAACTTTAAACTCTTTCTGCCCATTAAAAAATGCATTAAAAAATGTGAAAAAACACACAAACTTTAGATTTTCTCTAATTTTTTTTATCATCAAGACAGTCCATGTACTTTCAATACAACGTGTTTTAATTGTGATTTTTTAAATCAGTTTCTTAATCATATCATTAGCTTTTGATTAAATAAAATAAAATCAATACATTTGTTTTAATTAACAAACAATCATGCTCTTTTTTGCTTCCCGATTATCTCTTATCTTTTGAAAATGATTATTTCATTAAAATTGGGCATTAAGTTAATAATAGAAACATTCCAATAAAAGCACTAAAAAGCTGTCCCACTGAAATACAAAAAGGACATATCAAACGTAACAGCTGAGTATTTAAAAACTATGCAGCCAATTAAGTGGTGCTTTTGTTTGTTTGTTGTGTGTGTTTGTGTGTCTGTGTGTGTGAGAGAGAGAGATATGGGGTGGGGGACTTTTAGTATTATTGTTTTTATTAGAGACTTCATTAGAGACTGAAAAAAAATGTGAAATAATCAAAAACAAAAACTGAGCCAAATAGAATTAATAAAAAAAAAAAAATTGCTGTGTTTGAAAATCCTACTGCCGAATAGGTGTTTATTTGTTTGTTTGTTTGTTTTTTTAACCACACTGTTGTAATATGTTCTATTGAAGCACCAAACATTAGAATGTAAAATTCCATATTTTTACAGTCATGTGTCATTTCATGCAGTAGGGTGTAGGGTACTTATGTGCTTTCCTTCTTCTGTTGCTGCTATCATATGTTAATCAATGCTGTCCATGCTGGTAGTATAATATTATTGCACAGCTATGAAATAAAACAAAACAAAACACAATTATTGTGTGTGCTGAGTGCTTTCTTAATGAAGAGGTAACAGATGTAGTTTTATACAAAAAGTTCATGTCACTGATAATCATAGTTTTTAAGTTGGGTTCTTTTGCACAATTTGTTGTGCACAAAATTGTTCTGTACTACTCATTCTGCCATTTTATTTTGTTGAAATGTTAGTTTGAAACTATAACATTGTTTAGGTCACATAGTAAATGTGTATTTTTAAGCCACACATTACCATAAGTGTACTTTTCATATATTTGAAAGAAATCCAGTGAAAAAAACCTGATAATAAGAGTGTAATATGCTATTTTTCTTTTTCATTTTTATTTGAATCACTGAAAAAAAGATGTTTATGACGTCGTGGAAGATCCAGGAAATTGAAACCAGGCCATTTCTGGGGTCATTGACTGCAAAAACTTTGCAAAAAGTAAAATAAAATAAAAATGCACCCAGTCAGAAAAACTGAAGACTCAGACTGACTAAAGAACACATCTGTTTATTTGTTTCAGAGCGCAGTACATGTACTTTAGAGTCTTTACAAAATATTTACATAGATTTATCTATTTATTCTTTGGGTACCAGAGAAATTAAAAAACTAAAATGAAGAAATAAGGAATCAGCTTGGGATAATTTATCATTTTCTAAATTCACAACATACACAGCAGTAAAAACTGCTGCAGAGTTTGAACATGTATGAAATATAATCCCTGTGTGGTATCAGATGTTGACTAGAGGCATGAGATTTCTGCACAATCTTGAAGTGCATCATGACACTACACTTTATCCACTGACATTTATATCACAGCTTTTGACAGACTATTGTCACAATATTGTATGTAAAATATTTCATTGTTAACACCAAGTTATTCCTATAAGCACCATAATATCTGATGTTTAGTTTCAGATTTTTTAACTCACTGGCCCTTTCACCAGACCCTGCTCTTTGCGCATCACTGGTGCATAAATGCTGCAGTCTCGTGCCTCGCAAAATCCCGGTACACCTGCAAATCCAACCATGCCGGGTGGACCCACGGGACCAGGGAAGCCACGAGCCCCACGGGGACCCTCCATGCCATCTTTTGGTTCTGCTGGGTTACCTGGTGAACCTGTAAAAAGCAAAATTTGAAAAAAGAAAACATAGTGCAAACATTCATTACGCTATATCAAGACAGTACTGAGTTTTTGGCTAATTACGGACTAAATAAATAAATTAGTATGTTTTTTATTTTTTATTTTAAAAAAATTCAGGCTTTACTACTTGTTTATTACAGATACACTGTTATCTTTCACTGTTATCTAATTCAAGATAAAAAAATTAAAAAGAAACCCAGTCCTGAAGTAATGTTTACAGGATGTTTGACAGTGTGGATGCGACCAGTGTCCTACCTCTGAGTCCCTGTGGTCCGTTGAGTCCTGGCAGCCCTATACCCGGATCTCCTACAACGCCTTTGGGTCCCTTTCGACCTTTTAAAAAAGATAAAAGATGCAACTCACAAAGCTGCACAACTATGTTTTCAAACGTTTTTTTTTCCTTTTGATGAAATACTGACACTGTGAGTAAAAACCATGGCAAGAATACTATTCTAAATGATTTTAAATTGTTTAATTTACACTAGTGCCGTTCTTTAGCTATCCAACTTTTTCCCCACTATGTGCCCTTATATGTCCATCTTAACCTTTCAAAGTTCTTAAACTCTAAAACCTTCAATAAAAAGCATAAATATAAAAAAATAACATAGGTATTTAATCGGTCAAGGGAGTAGGAAACTCTTGCCTCTGTCGCCGGGTGTTCCCTTTTGTCCCTCCAGTCCTCTGTCACCTTGAACACCTCTGGCTCCTTTTGCTCCGGGTTTTCCTACTTTACCCTGGTAGATGAAGGCAGAAATTATATTAATATACTAATAGGTATAAGGGCAGGACATCCAAGAGTTTATATCACATCCCTAGTTTATCTCACAGCAGCTATTAAAATGACAAATAAATAATAAAAAGACTGAAGAGGGACTTGCAGCTTTGCCTGGTGGCCCTGGTGGTCCTTGAGCTCCTGGGGGCCCAATGAGTGTCCGGTTGTTGATGGGACAGCCCTGAGAGCACTTGGCTCTGATGGAGGAAGCATACTGAGAGATCTGAGCTGTAACAACACCTCTGCAGAGCTGCAAGACCTGCTCATCAGTAAGCCCAGGACCCTGCAGGACAACAAACAATTCAAATTCTCTGCATCAATGCTGCGAAACTCCAGCGTTACAGTAAGAAGCTATCATCTTACTCTTTAAGTGTGAACGAAATAATAAACTGGTCAGGTTCAGACAAAATCAGACATCTGATGCTGATCACTAGAGGTGTTGGAAGTTTCTCTGACGTCTAAGATACAAAATGAATGATAAGTTAGTCACGAAAATATTGTGCACATTAATTAATAATGGGAATTCATTCTAATTATTAACGATTTTAGTAGACTGAGGCCCAGCTCTTAAGAAGACACGTTATTGTGATTTATCCAACAGTAATTTCTTCTGTGATATTATCAGCCTTCTGTTTGTGAGATGTATAAAAGCTAAAATAATATAAGCCAATAATATTTTCATATAACATTTGGACTTTTCAAAATGACTAACTGAAGTGAAAATAATGGAACCAGGAAGGAAATGACGTCAGGGAAATAAGTTTCAGCGATACTTTTAGTTCCTCTTTTAAATAAGGCAGTAGATATTATTTAGAACACACTGAGTGTGTTTCAAGTTTAACTTAAGTTGAAAACAGGGATTTTTCAGTTTAATCAGAATCAGAATACTTTATTGATCCCTGGGGGAAATTATTTTTTTGTTACAGTGCTCCATTATAAACAACATTAACAAGACAGACAATACGCTAACTAAGAATAGTAATATATATATATATATATATAAGTCACTTATTAATAAATAGCTGAAAAGAAACATGTGTATTTGTAGCAGTAAACAGTGTGTTAAGTGGATGCGTTGTACAGGGAGATGGCCACAGGCAGGAAAGATTTCCTGTGTCGTTCAGTGGCGCTTTTCGGTAATCTCAGTCTCTCACTGAACGTGCTCCTGTGACTGACCAGCATGTCATGGAGTGGGTGGGAGGTGTTATCCAACATTGTCTTTATTTTGGACAATTTATTTTATTTATTTAGTGGTGAAAAACAGCAAACATGAACCTTCAAGTATTAACACTGATGGACTGGTGTTCACAATGGTTACAAATGAATATTGTTTCAATGTTCAATTTGGTTAATTCAAAAATCCATGCATTCTCCCATGCAGATGTTACTCACAGATGGACCTTGCACTCCTTTAGGTCCAGCTCGACCCTTAAGACCTGGGTCCCCGGCTGGACCACGTTGTCCTCTGACCCCTGGGATGCCAGGAGGTCCAACCGGGCCTGGAGCCCCAATGGGACCAACAGCTCCCTTAGGCCCACGCTGTCAAAAGAAGATGTTTCAAATGAAGAAGAAAGAGGCATGTGAGTACTTTTACACTACAACAGATTACTGTTTATAAAAAGCGTAATTAGTATGACTAATTTTTAGTTAGTTGCCTGAGTTTTTGCAAATTATATGTTTACACAGATTACAGCATGGGCAACGGGGAAGTGAAGTGAAGTGATTTTGAAAATGTGTGATGATAAAAAATTTTTTGAATGTTTTGTCTTGAAATCCCATCATAATAACATAAGCTTCGGCTCAACTGTCAGCTGTTAACCTGGCAGACCGTATGGAGAAATCATAAACAGTTCTGGCAGCTACGAAGAACAGATGCTAATGTAGATACCTCTGCTTTGAGACAAGTGATAAAGCTGCAGCATCAGAATGTCTTTTGAAACAATGTTACACTGGATGCCTGTTTGTATGTTTATTCTGAAAGTTGTTGTTTCATAGTTTAGAACAAACTTCATGCTGCACTGAAGCAAAGGACAATACTGGAGCAGGGCTGGACTGTCAGTTTTCCCAAAGGGCCATGTGACTAACTGGGGCTGTTGTGGATGACTGAACCAACAAACTTAACTCAGTTGTACTCAGTATTAAATTTATCTCCTTCTAAGCTTATTGGTGCAGTACTCCACACCAGCCCCTGTATAACTTTGCCTTTTTCAGCTTTAACATGACAATACCCTTGTGTATAAAGCCTGTTCCCTAAAATGTGGGTTTTCTGATGTTAGTGTGGGAAAGAAATGACTGGCCTGACCTGAGTTCAATGACATGCAACTCCTTTAGGATGACCTTAAAACTCTGAAGGCTATCCAGACCGATTAGCCCTGTTTAATGTTCATGCTCATGTTTAATTATTTATATATTTCTTTTACATATGGAGTAATGTGTTCTGATTTTTGCCAGATATATGTAGGATATTCTACTAAAACCGCTAAAAACTTGGAATCAGTATAATAAGGAAAGACATGAAATGGTTTTTTTATGGATTCAGAAACTCACGCTGCGTCATGGGCATGTATTTCTATGACGTTAGAGTAAAAACAAGAAATGTAAATCAAGTACGCACCTGTCCTCTATCTCCACGGTCTCCTACGCTTCCCTGAAAGGTAAAACGAAAAAGGAACAAACTCAGTGAGTAAATCCCAGCGGGGGTGGAAAGAGGAAATGAAATGGAGAGTACGGTTTGTAGGAAGATGTTTCTTTATCTAACTGTAAACAGGTAAAATCACCTTCTGTCCTTTCTCGCCTTTCATGCCCTTCTTCCCTGCTGCACCCTGCAGGGGAAAGTAAATATGATGAAAGAGGAAGTTTTTATGATTGGCAGAGGATATAAAATATAACCAGCAGTAGGTGCTTTATTTCTTGAGTCACCGATAACAGAACTAACAGGACAAGCAGGAATAACAAAACACCACTCAACGGTGGGTAATTCCCTTCTGCGTTTAATCAGGTCAGGAGACATTTTCAGAAACAATGTCTTTACCCACATCCTACTGACAGGGGTCCTCGCAGACTCCTGCAGAATAACTTTTTTCCTGTTGTTCCCATTTTTTATGACTTCAGTCAATTTGTTCCAAATGATGTGACACCATTATTTTCTATTTTGAGTAGTGCTTTCTAAAAATACAAATGTTTTAGAGACCCAGTTCAGTGGTGTCAGGATATCATCTCTGCTTTCTGCAGGTGGTAACCTTCAGCTTGCACTGGGGTGGTTTGCATCTGACTATAAAACATTGAGAATTATCATCTCCAAGTCTGAGGCCATGGTTCTCCACAAGAAAAGTGTGGAGTGAAATTTGTCTGGGTTTAAGGATAAGTTGCTGCCCAAAGAGTTTATGTATCTGCTTCATGAGTGAGGGAAGAAAAGAGCAAGAGACTGGGAGACTGATTGGTGAGGCATCTGCTGTAATACAGACACTGCACTGTTCTGCTGTGGTGAAGAGAGAGCTGGGGTTGAAAGTGAAGCTTTCAGTTTATGGCTCATTCTACATCTCCACCCTCATCTGAGCCACCACCTCAGGGTAGTAACTGAAAGAATAAGACTGCAGCACAACTTTGTCCAAAGCATGTTTATGCTCATGCTCAGAGTGAGGGTTCTGAGCTTGGCCATTCGGGAGGAACTCAAAGTACAGCTGGTATTCCTTCACATCAAAAGGAGCCAGCTGAAGTGATTAGGGCAGGAAGCCTACTGGATGTCTCCGAAGGCATGTCCTGGAGGAGGTCTCAGGGTAGATCCAGGACATCAAGGTTCAAGGTTACTTTATTTATACCTGTAGGTAAATTTGCTTTACAGAAAAATGATAGCATTAGTTTGCTATTATTTTTGCTTCTTGCAGTAAATTACTCTTTAGTCTGTATTCTGTTTATGTTTAATATGCTGGTAACATGAAGGCTAAAAATGATTAAGATGGACTAATAGGCCCCATGCTGATACGTCTGTGCCCTCCTTCCCCGACCTTTTTCATGCTACTGCCACCTTAATACCAAATATTAAATAAAGAAATAAAAAGTGCCAACTAAGAAATTTTGATCATGTTTCTACAACCAGCACAAGATGTCAGCAGTTAAGCAGAGAAGCCCAGACCTCCCTCTCCCCAGCCACCTCCTCTAGCTTATCTGAGGGAACACCAAGGCGTTCCCAGGCCAGCCGAGAGATATAATCTCTCCAGCGTGTCCTTGGTCTGCCTCGGGGCATCCTCCCGGTGGGACATGCCCAGAAGACCTCACCCAGGAGGCATCCTAGTCAGATGCCCGAACCACCTCAACTGGCTCCTTTTAATCTGGAGGAGCAGCAGCTCTACTCTGAGGACATCATGGTGGTGCTATAGTTGCTGCCTCATAGGAAGAGGGTGTTAATCTGGTGGGGGACTGAGTAGTTTGCAGATGTGTTGAAAAAGAAAAGTATTTTTAACTTTCAGCCAAATTTACGAGTGGAGCGACAACCTTCCAACTTTCATTTTGAATTAGATCTCAACAATATTAAGACATGTGGTTTTACTGCTATGGTAGTTTTTTCCTCCATTTATTCTACTCCAACATAAATGAGAAACTGCTACACCCATGAGATAACAGAAAGCCTTAAGCCTTAAGCACACACACAAACACTAGCAGCCCCTGAGCCTTGACACTAAATAATACCCAACAAAGTTCATGTCGAACACAACAAAACTCTGACAACACAGACAAGGGAACTCCCCAACTTAGCTATTCAAACCGCACCTCCGTCCACACACAGACACATGAAAGTGATTCTAAATAGGAAAGTATTTAACTAGCTACTTATTCTGACCATACAACTGACAAAAGATTGTTTGTCTGTTTTCACTGACTCAGAGTTTTCATGAATTTATGAAGGACTTCAAAGCCTGAACTGAATTTGAATTTTGAGTCAGCACTCTCTGGTAGCTAATGTGTTATGTTTTGTTTACAAGTGAAAGTGTGTCTGGTCTTTTAGGCATACAAAAGGTCACAAGTTACAGTCGCTATACCTTTATTTTATATTACTATTGTAATGCAGTTTGACTGTGTAGTTAAAGAACTCACCTTCTCCCCATCAGGTCCCGTCTCACCTTTGGGCCCCTGTTAAAAAAAATCAATTAAACACACAACTAAATAATATATCTTGATATTAAAGGTCTGTTGGTCAGTTCTGAAAATTATCAAAATGTGTGGAAGACGTTTGGAAGAATGACTAAACACTAAACTAACACAAATAGAATGATTAGCACAATACTTAAGTCAATATTTAAACTATAACTGCTTTTATTAGTTAATACAGTAATCCTGACTGCAAAACCGCCTGGTAACCACCCATTGTTTTGGTCACTAGGAGGCTGCGTGGAAGACACAGAACTGTCTGCAAAAACTCACTATTTGCTGACTTTTGGTGGCACTTTTTTCAAGTTTCACTACTGCTCTTTTGAGTAGTTGGCAAGTGTTTGCAGACAGGTTGGTGTCTTCAAAACAAACTACTGGCAACTGTGGTAATTTGCTGACAAAATCAAGTGTAAGGAGGTTTTTGGTGCAGCAAAAACAATGCAATGTTTGATATTTCTTAAAAGACTGAAAGATAGAAGAGAGAAATCCTTGAAGATGTTGAACACAGAGTATTGCGTGCACACACTTTTGGGCCTTGGAGGCCCTTTGCTCCTGGTTTTCCTGGTATTCCAGCATCTCCTTGTTCTCCTTGGGCTCCCTGTTGAACAAATAAAAAAAAAGTAACTGAAAATTAAATAGGCTTGCGCTGTGCAGATATTTTATCTATCATTTCTGCTGTTTTTACAATTATATTAAAAACAGCTAAAGAAATCTTAAGCTATTGCCTATATGGTAACTTTGAATAGACGATGATGAGATATGAAAATCAAACAATTGGTCACTTAACGATATTATTTACATTACAGTAATCAGTCAAAAGTCTTTCATCAGAATAATCAACAGTCTTACTGAAACTGACTCAGTCATTCAGAAATCACATTCATGTCAAGACTAAAACAAGTGATGGGGGGGAAAAAATCTGCATTTCTCTGAATAAATATCTTGTGGAGTGCCACAAGGGTCTATGCTGGGGTTTCTTGTTGTTTTCTCTGAATTTGAAGGAAATCCATCAACCACTTACATTTCTATATGCCAAAATGTATATCAGGTATGTTGCGCTTAAAGCAATGTTTGGTTTTGAAAAGTTCTCTGAACACCAACTTTGAAATAATTACTCAGGATTTAACTGATAGAATCCACTGTAATGAACAAATGTAAAAGCACTGTATGGTCAGTCACCAGTTTACTGAGCTTCTCATCTCTCTGTCAACCTCTTCTCCAGATGTTCCAGATATGTAACTCTGGATTAAAGTATATTAGAGACACATAAAAATACATTAAGTTTGCCTGTTGGATCTATTAGCTATAATCCAAACTAACAGTGTGTTTGTTATTTGCTTTTTTACTATTAGCGATATCCTCTTTTCATAGTTTCACTGTTAAGGTCACATGGGTTTCATTGACTGGATTCATGCCAAAATAATCTGCTGATTTGAGCTTTGGGAAAATTCTTTACTTATTCAGTAGAACAGCTGCTTAAAGTTGTACAGTGTTATGTTTTAATGAAAACCGCTAGCTTCACTTCCACTTCTGGATTTTCCCTGACTTGCAATTTGCTGATCTATGGACAGTTTCCATAACTTAGATCAGCTGAACTGAGAAAGAATAAAAAAAAAAAAATCAGTCCACTGCTAAGTATCTATTCTGTGCATCCAGTAAATAGCTTGAATGTACTCAGATTCAATATATTTTTGTAACTAATTTGTTAGGTTTGATATTTCCCAGGATTATAAATAATCTCACCGCATTCATCTGTAACTGTTTGATGTTTTCTGCTTTCAATTTCTATTTCTTAAATAAAATGCAGCCCTATTATTCATATTATCTTCATGGATAAAAACAGATATGAATTTGTTTATGTCTAGCAATATGTTTCACTTCCCTTTGGTATCTCCCAGAAAATTAAAAAAAAACACTGGCACATAAAGGCTAAATGCAACTGCTAAAGTTCCCCTAAGCCTACAGAGACCATAGATTTCACACAACATTAGTTTGACATTTACATGGGACTGGCCAAAGAGTGGTAAGACAATGAATAACAACGAAGCAGCAGATGTCGCGATAACCAAAGGGTCTGTCCCTATTACTCAATTTAAACCCATGTGTAACTTTGGCTTTTTGGCTTCTCAGACCAGATAACCCAGGTGGTCATAACTAGGGTACTTTCTCAGTAATTTGTTTCTGTTATTGGGAAAACTACTTTTACAAACTGGCTATGAAGATTTGTGTTTTGTTTTTGATGAAAGGTTATATGTATTTAGTTTACTGATTGTCAGTGTAGGTTCTTAGTCATCCAGGACATGGTAGTCTCGAGTGCCTAAAAAGAAACCAACTGGACTTTTTTAGGTTTGTGAGGATGTTTCTCCTCTCATCCAAGAGGCTGTTTTAAAGTTCCAGGGATTTAAGCTGCATTCCAGATTCCAGATATCTTGGAAGTCGGGAGTGGCATCACTCCAGAGTTAGAGCGTTCCAAGATAAACAGAATTTGTTTTGACTGTCAGCAAGCTAGAGCCATTCAGGTATCACTAGAAATAAAGCATAATATGTATTCTCTATGCTTAAAAAACACATTTGTGGATAGAACCTGATCACTGCTCTGCATAGGACTTATTTAATGAGTGAAAAATACACAAGAGTTGGAGTACAGAATAAAAGTTTGCAGTTTTACTATTGTTTACATTCAGTGCTGCCATGTTGGTATGCTCCATCTTTTCAATTGGGAACTTTGTTCCACAATTCTAACCCGACTTCCAAGTTATTCAGGAGCGGGTTAGAATTAACACAGTATGCAGTATTAACCTCCAGTGGGAACTGGAAGTGGTCTTCAGGGTTGTTGACACATTAATAATCATCTGAGATGTCACATGAGTCAAGGAGTGAAAAAAGCACTGGGTCATTCGGTCACTGAGTTGTGTGAAAGTGTGAAATCTTTGTAAGATGTTGCCCAACTCCATCATAGAGGGATCTCGAGACTGGACTGTAGGTGACTGACAGCTGGTGTCGTAAGTCATCACCTTTGTTAAGTGATTGTCACCCACCTTCCAAAATGAAAACTTTGGCACTGGCAACATGACATTCTAAAAATAATAAGTTGTTCTTAAGACAATGTTGCCAATGTTCTTATAATTCTTACCTGTTGTATTTCACTAACATTACATGGACAAAAGCACTGGGGCAGCTGCATAATAGATGTACAGGAACTGCTTGGCCATCGAAGTCCGTACCATGAAGCTCAGTTTTTGTGCTACTGTTTAAGCCAGAGGGGGTTTGGAACTCTTACTTTAATTTATCGCACAATGCGCCTCAGTATTCAGAAACCCTGCTCTGTAATTTGAACAGTGATCTTCCACGCCATGTCTGAATTGCTGCCGTTCTTAAGCAATAACAACACTTAAAATTTATCACTGAATATCAAGAAGGTAAGATTTTCGCAAAATGGCTTCTTTTTTAACCATTACTGCATGGCTTGGTGCTAAATTTTGTGCACCTTGTGGAAATGGGACTAAAAATACCTGAATTCAGGGGTGGTCTTTTTTGTTCATATAGCGTGCATTTTGGATCCTTTCTTACATTTAATGATTGATAAAAATTGTGGGGCATTGGGAATAAACTGTATTTCAGCTCCTGCAGTGGGGCATTCCAGAAAAAGTCTGAGAACCACTCGTGACAGGCAGGGACCTGAGATCACTGGACTAGAAAGACTGGACTGGCCTGTAAGTAAAACACACGTGCAAAAGTAACTCTTTTGCTCATGGGAAAATCCTCCAGTTTAAGGGAACAAAAGAAGAACTGGAATGGGCGTGATTTATTGTGGGAATTGTCACAAGAACTGTTGTATGTTTGTAAATAATGAAAGGAACCAAACACGGAAATGGACTGTGGGAGAAAAAGGAAAAACTGAAAGTGAGTTTTTGAGTTAATTGACTGGGCTTTCCTAAGTTTGATCAATTGAAAATGTATGTGTTTTTCATGATTGGTGTTTCAAGACATTTAAGTGGTTATGGGTATCTAAATTTTGCAATTTGTCTTTCCCACCTTGTATTATAACTGTGACGCCACTCACTCACCCCAGCACCCACTCTGCCTCGAGGTCCTCTGATGCCACCATCGCCTTTACTCCCCTGCCAAGGAAGAGCAGGTAATAACAGGTTAAAGGAAGAAAACACAAAATAGACACTAGAGCCCAGTTTGTGTCTGGATGACAATAACCTATAAAGTTTCATGACTGTAACTTCCACAGTTCACATTTCAGTATCATGTTAACAACAACCTGTCCTGACATTTAAGCACCATTCAGTGTATAGAAACCACCTTTGGGGCTAATTCCTGGTACAGTAGGTGGCTTTAGGATCTATTTTTCCAATGACTTTTACAAAAGGAGTCATATGGTGAAAGAAACATTGGTGGTCCAGGGTATATGCTACAGCTGTGTGTTGCTGTTAAGGCCACAGTATTGCAGAACTACAGTAAAAAAGAAGGTTTTTACTGGAATTTTACAGTCCTTTGAAAAAAGGTACACATTTACTGCTTCCATAGGAATTAACTACGGAAATCCAAATCAAATCCACTTGATTAGCTGATCATCAGCAAGTGTGAACATTTATAAAAAGCATACATTTTTTTCTGGAGCATTTAGGTGTGCATTAACACAATACCATGCAGTGCTCAAAGAAACTGCAAAAAACCCAAGAGCTACATCTGAGATCCTAAAGTCCTCAGCAAACTGTCAAAGTTGACGACAGTCCAATAAGAAAAAAAAAAGGTGGGGTGATGATTTGAGCTTGTTTTCGAGCCTGGGCACTTCAAAATTATTGAGTTGAACATGATTTCCTGTGTATGCCAAAGTATTCTAGAGTCAGAATCAGAATTCATTATTTTATAAGATCAATAACTAAACTAAATAAATAATACCATATATGAAAGTTGTAAAATACAACAAAATGACTCTAATAGATATAAATAGCCCTAATTATAAATATTCCAGTATATTACACAAATTAAACATATATGGTTGACATTTAGGTTCCCATCTTATCACACTGTACTTTGTTTTGTTTTTTGTAGAGAATGTACAATGGGTGTACAACTATTGCAGTGTGTACTTGTGCTTTACATGGATGAGTTGTACAGAGATGCACAGGCAGGAATGATTTCCTGCGTCGTTCAGTAGTGCATTGGGGTAATCTCCGTGTCTCTCTTGTTACTGGCCAAGATGTCATGGAGTGTATGGGCGGTACTGTCCAGCATTGTCCTTGTCTTGTACAGCCGCCTCTCTGAAACCACCTCATGAGAGTCCATCCCCACAACGGTACTTGCCCTGTGGACCAGTTTATCCGGTCTTTAAGTCTGACATCATTAGCCGTGTCTGTGCCCAAACTCTGCCGCAGGTCCCTAAGTCAAACGATCACTGCGGCATCACTGAGAGTTGAAAAACTGTCTAAATTCTTTCATCTGTAATAATATGATCCGTGTGGCTGCTTTACCAGGTGTAACAATTAAGTTTAACACCCAGGCATCCATGAAAACAGAATTTATTAAATTCAACAGCGTTAGAAGTTAGCTTGCTAGTTTGCATCTAAATATAATATACCAGGTTCTGACTTAGAGATTTCTGAAAAAAAATTAAGACGTACACCCCTGCTATCACGTCCAACATAAATGAAGACAAAATACTAAACAGCAGTGACGTTTGTAGGGTTGCTGAAGTTGGGCTAGCTGGTATATAATAATGTGCTACGACACTAGCGACACAGCTATGTTAGCATAATATAAACACAGTGAAGCTGGAGGATGAACGCTAACTTTTTTCCACTCAATAGTGAGGGATCCTGATTGTTAGGGACAAATGCAATTGCATGGCAGGATGATGTAAACGGACCAAACTTCAGTCAAGAGAAAAACTGAGATAATCCATCCACAATGCGAGGTTAATCATTAATTTATTGCTCTGCAGGTGGGGGAGAGACATAAGAGAGGTGGAGAATAAACTTAACCTGGGTGTCTGTTGTCTTGTGTAGTCTGGGAGACCCTCAATCCCAACCATGTGAGACCATCTGTCTGGCAGCTAAAGCTTGGTCAAATGTCAATCATGAAACAGGACAATGCTGCCTAGCACAGCAGTAACTCTACAACACAATGAACGAAAAAGAAAAGAATTGAGGTGTTGCAATGGTGCAGTCAAAGTCCGGACTTGAAACTGACTGAAATGATGTGGACCTTAAGAATGCTGTACATAAACACAACGATATGAGAGACTTCTAGTCATACAGAAAACCATTAATTCTGGTTATTTCTGCTAAAGATAGCTCTAAAATCTGTTGACATGTGTTTAGTTTTTCACGAAATTGCGTAGTACTTCATCAGGAAAATGAGTCATGTCATGAGTCATTTTGAGGAATAATCAGAGACCCTGCAACATGTTTTGTAAGTTAGACAACACTGAATAGTCCAGACTCGTTTTATGACTCACAAAAAATTCTGCTATTCATGCAATTAGTATAAAACAAAGAGACACTGACTCAGAAAATACCAGGAAGTAAAGACTAACTTATAACTATGATGTCTACTCCAAACAGTGGGGCACAGACAAAATAAGAAGTTTGCAATTTGAACCAAATTATTTCTGCTTATTTGGTACTTGAGCAGATAGAGCGCAATGTTTTTATTCATGTAGGAATTACATGTTCTGAAGTCGTAGCTCTGTGTTCTCCAATGAAATGACTACTGAGGTTCATGCAATTTCTTAGAAACATGAACTGGATGTTTACAACAAAGCCTTGTTCTGCCTGTCGTTACCTTGGCACCAAATGGCCCCGGTTCTCCCATAAACCCTGGGACTCCTATAGGACCCTGTGAAAACAAAAGGTAGGAGTCAATGGTTGTAGACATAGAAACAGGTGCACAGTTTTTCTTTTACTTCTAATCTACTCACATCTTCTCCAGGGTCACCACCTCGTCCTGGCAAGCCACTGTAACCTTTAGTCCCCTGAAAGAGACCGAAGGAGAGAAGGATATAATCAGACAAAAAGCAAAGATTGTCTATAACTTTTTTGAATATATTGCAAAACGTCATCCAAAATGAAAAGTTTTAATGACTGCTAAAACTACAAAACTCAAAAGGCATATTGAAAGGATGATAAATGTGAAATGGACTGGTTCTTATATAGCACTTTTTCTACTATACTATTTATAAGAAGAAGCATAGAAGAAAAACAAAGAAACACTACTGGTGAAGATGCTCATAAAGGGAGTGCAGAATTATTAGACAAATGAGTATTTTGTCCACATCATCCTCTTCATGCATGTTGTCTTACTCCAAGCTGTATAGGCTCGAAAGCCTACTACCAATTAAGCATATTAGGTGATGTGCATCTCTGTAATGAGAAGGGGTGTGGTCTAATGACATCAACACCCTATATCAGGTGTGCATAATTATTAGGCAACGTCCTTTCCTTTGGCAAAATGGGTCAAAAGAAGGACTTGACAGGCTCAGAAAAGTCAAAAATAGTGAGATATCTTGCAGAGGGATGCAGCAGTCTCAAAATTGCAAAGCTTCTGAAGCGTGATCATCGAACAATCAAGCGTTTCATTCAAAATAGTCAACAGGGTCGCGAGAAGCGTGTGGAAAAACCAAGGCGCAAAATAACTGCCCATGAACTGAGAAAAGTCAAGCGTGCAGCTGCCAAGATGCCACTTGCCACCAGTTTGGCCATATTTCAGAGCTGCAACATCACTGGAGTGCCCAAAAGCACAAGGTGTGCAATACTCAGAGACATGGCCAAGGTAAGAAAGGCTGAAAGACGACCACCACTGAACAAGACACACAAGCTGAAACGTCAAGACTGGGCCAAGAAATATCTCAAGACTGATTTTTCTAAGCTTTTATGGACTGATGAAATGAGAGTGAGTCTTGATGGGCCAGATGGATGGGCCCGTGGCTGGATTGGTAAAGGGCAGAGAGCTCCAGTCCGACTCAGACGCCAGCAAGGTGGAGGTGGAGTACTGGTTTGGGCTGGTATCATCAAAGATGAGCTTGTGGGGCCTTTTCGGGTTGAGGATGGAGTCAAGCTCAACTCCCAGTCCTACTGCCAGTTCCTGGAAGACACCTTCTTCAAGCAGTGGTACAAGAAGAAGTCTGCATCCTTCAAGAAAAACATGATTTTCATGCAGGACAATGCTCCATCACACGCGTCCAAGTACTCCACAGCGTGGCTGGCAAGAAAGGGTATAAAAGAAGAAAAACTAATGACATGGCCTCCTTGTTCACCTGATCTGAACCCCATTGAGAACCTGTGGTCCATCATCAAATGTGAGATTTACAAGGAGGGAAAACAGTACACCTCTCTGAACAGTGTCTGGGAGGCTGTGGTTGCTGCTGCACGCAATGTTGATGGTGAACAGATCAAAACACTGACAGAATCCATGGATGGCAGGCTTTTGAGTGTCCTTGCAAAGAAAGGTGGCTATATTGGTCGCTGATTTGTTTTTGTTTTGTTTTTGAATGTCAGAAATGTATATTTGTGAATGTGGAGATGTTATATTGGTTTCACTGGTAAAAATAAATAATTGAAATGGGTATATATTTGTTTTTTGTTAAGTTGCCTAATAATTATGCACAGTAATAGTCACCTGCACACACAGATATCCCCCTAAAACAGCTAAAACTAAAAACAAACTACAAACTACTTCCAAAAACATTCAGCTTTGATATTAATGAGTTTTTTGGGTTCATTGAGAACATGGTTGTTGTTCAATAATAAAATTATTCCTCAAAAATACAACTTGCCTAATAATTCTGCACTCCCTGTATCACACAATAAAAAAAAAAAATCACTGAAAGCACAAAGTGTATGAACAGCAATAATATTACATAATGTGCTTTTAAAAACTTCGTGAGCAACAAACTTAATTGAATCTGAACAGTCTGATAGTCAGTTTTATTCCCATTCTGTTCACACACAGACTTCAAGGAAACTATGTGTGAGTCAAAACGCTACAAAAATGTTCCCAAAAAGTAAAAGATACATCTTTGATCTACTTCTACACTTTATCTTAGGATAGGATTAGGATTCAAGGATCAAGATGCAATCAGAAAGAAATTAGGTAAAATGACTCAGCAAAAAAGTAAAATAAAAAGGAGTGGTAGGAATAACGGGCTCCAGAAAATGTAACTAGCTAAACTACTTTTTAACGACTCAGTGAATCAACTGATAATCATATAATGATCGGAACTGCTTCAGCTTCAGGAAATCCTAAGAGAAAACTGAAAATGAAGTTTTGAGTTGTTTGTTCCTGTCAGTGAATCACACTGACGTGCTGCTGTGAGTGAAACTAGTTAAACAAAAACTTGGGTTGTTCATTACATTACACATTATAAATAACTTTGGCAGCAGCACACTGTTAAATGGTTGTGAACTGGTTAAACAGGTTAAATAGATTTTCTGGGAACCAAGTCAAGTTAAGATAACTCCTGTACTCACTTTTACTCTTTACTTTCACTTTTACTTACTACCCTTCAACTACAGCTCTTCAAAGAACCTTAGCCTCAGTTTTGTTATACTGGCACTCTTATTAGACACTGGTGTTCATTCATTTCTCAGTTTGACTCAGTATTTTAGTGAGGATTTTTTACAGAAACTTTTCAGTAAACATCTCTGTAAGTGTAAAAATATTCAATAAAAAGTCAGATGGCTGAGATCAAAGTAAGAGAGAACTCTTTGGGAAAGTTCAGAAACTACTCTGTGTTTTTGATTCTCTGCCAAAACAGCTAATACAGTGATTTAATCCAGTGCTTCCAGTTTATACTTTACTTTGATTACATCACTGAAACTTTTCATTTTTCTACTTTCTTTTTGGCTTCTATAGCTCACTTACATATAGACAGAAAAGGTAAAGGTATACATATACTTTTTTAAAACCCTATAGCAATAAGTGTAATATATGGTATTTTTTTTCCTCTCTGAACTTAAAGTTTCAGGGAGACCTAAAGTTATAAGAGCTAGAAATGACTCACAAGAAAATTACTTTCTTTCCTACTGAGAGAAAAACAGCTTATGGGGATTTTGCCTGCCACCAATGAGAATCTACGTTGATTTATTGAATCTGCTTATCATCCGTTATATCAGATCAAATATATATTTCCCATTTTTCAGTGTCACATTTAGATTACAAAGGTCATATGAAGCACAGGAAGAAATGATCTTTTTCCGCTTGTGACTGATTGACAAACATGATCGTCTGTCATAAGTTTAGTTTGTTGCAATAAAAAAAAATACTGTGAAAAATAAGGGTTGCCAAAGAGTTTCTTATTTAGTAAGTAGGTGGTTTTGCTGTCTAAACCACACAAGTTCTTTTCCCTCCATTTCCAGTCTGTATGCTAAGCTAAGCTAAGCACACTCCTGATTTCTACTCGTTAAACAGATTTTTAGGTATCTTCATCCTTTCATCTCGTGTGTGTGTGTGTCATCTTTAGTTAATTAGTGTAATTGCTTTATATAGCACATTTTCTGGCCCCGTGTTGCCTAATAACCCAACTTGTCACATGATCCACTTAGTTAATAGCTGACACACATTAAATATTTGGAATTTTGTTACTGGAAACTGTGCATCCTCTTCTTTTATTATATATTTTCCCAAATTTTCTTATATATTTCCACACTTTTCTCAATATGATAGAATTTTTAATATACATACACATTTTTCAGTCAGTGATTTCCATTGATAGAGATCTCCAAAAGTTGATTCTGTTCATCTGGATATGAAAAGTGGCAGGTTAGCCTTGTTAGACTGTGAGATTTCCATCAGTAATGGGGGACAGCTAAAAGCTGATGTGTACCATAAACCTACGCATACGGATCAGTATTTAAGGTTCGACTCTCATCATCCACTGGAGTATAAACTGGGTGTCATCAGGACGCTACAACACAGAGCGAACACCATCCCCACAGACACAGCAGCCAGGGAAGCAGAAGAACATCACATCAAGAAGGCCCTGAGTAAATGTGGTTATCCCAGCTGGACTTTTGTCATTTACATCTACAGGCCAGTGGACACTCTTTCAATGATGAGGATGTGCACATCCTGGACAGGGAGGGATGCTGGTTTGAGTCAAGGAGGCCATTTACGTGAAAAGGGAAAGACCATCTCTGAATCAAGGAGGGGGCCTAAGAGCACATCTTTCGCCATCGTACAATGCTGTGATTGCAGCCATTCCCCAACTCTCTGTGAATGGTACTCATGGCCATTGATCAGTGGGCTTTGATCAGTGGTTGTTGATCAATGGTCATGATAATTTGCATAATCATGATGAAGGAACTGACCTCCCAGGCCACTGTTCCTTCAGTGGGCTGGTTTCAGTCATTATGCAAATATGCTGTTTATAAGATTGGGGAAACCTGCATGAATGACGAAACGTTTCTCCCACTGAAAACGTTACGTCCAGATGAACAGAATCACCTTTTGGAGATTTACTTACCTGGATGATTGAACATGCATTAAGATAGAAATCTTGTTGTTTTTTTTTTTTGATTTTCTGATAAAACTGAGCAAACAGATTATTAAGATCGCCTACAAATCATCTTGTTTTATTCTTGTTGTGGTTAATTAAATTTTTATTTTATTTTGAATACAATAAAAATGTTTCTGTACCTTGTTAATCATTTATTTAAAAGGTTTTCCTGAAGGAGGCTTTTGAAAGCCTTCAGTCAACATGACGTTTTTCTGACTACTACTCTGAAGTCTCAGTAGGACCACTGGTGAGGTGCCAGCAAACAGGTGAAAAATATAAAGTTAAACAAATGAATAAATTACAATACAATATTTTGGGGGGAAGGCAAGGAAACATACATGTGCTTGTGCTGGCACATTTAAGTAAAATTCAACTTCAACCATTTTTATTCTTTTTGTTTTTTTATTGTGTGTTGCTATAACTTATTTTGGCTTCTAGGCTGAAATAGGTTAGAAAAAGTTTGAGAGCCAGTGATGTATACTGTTATACAAAAGTGTTTTTGTCATTTATTCAGCTTAATAAAGTGTGTACTTAGAGTCAACTAACACTGCATATGTTTGTGTGTTACATTAATACTAAATTCTTTAATTGCCCATATTTACATCATTCTCTTTATTTTAGCTTTTTTGTAGGGAGTTTTACCAGCTCTTAACAGTGTGCCTTGGCTTTAGACAGTTTTGCTATTTTTATGGCTGATTCATTAGTTTGTGATGTGGGTCTCGCAAAAGGGCAGACATGAGATATCCAAACTGAAAAAAAAAAAGTACCCTCTGGGCAGTAATAATATTTATGTGAGATTCCTGTGAAATGTGGCCAGGAGCCAGACTCATAAAATGCAAAAGTTTTCTTCCCAGGCTGAATCATGAAGGCCATAATCTGGAAACTGAAAGGATGACTGGGTGCACTTAAATACAGACACTCGGGCATGAAAAAAAAGATTTGAGCAGAATAAAAGTGCCTCAGTTTATTTGTGTACCTTCGGACCGCTCTTTCCGATTGGGCCTTGCTGTCCAGGATAACCCTGAGGAGGATAAACAAGAAATATTGTTCTCAGATTTTTTTTAAATCAAAGGAGAAAAAAGAGAAATGAGTTCAAATATGACGTGAAGAAGAAAATTATATAAAACAGTGAATTCGGGAAATTTTAGAAATGAAAACACTAAATAAGCCGCTTTGTACTAGAGCCTGAAGCTTAGGAGCTTGTGTCACTTTAAAAGGAGGAGTCTGAGTGATATCATCTGTTGCTACGTAGATGGAACACAATTAAATAAAGGAAGATTAAACCACAAGGCAACCCTTGACAGAGTCACATGTGTACCGCTATAGTATGCGTCAGTATTTGTTGTAATGGAAACCCGAAGAAAAGAGAAACGTGAATCTCCTCAACCCAGGAAAGGTTTATGGAATTATATCTGTGACTCTGTTCTGTGTAATGGGACAGTTTGAAAAGCGTGTTTGGAGGACTTAGGAAAAAAAAGTTGTACGTTCTGCCTTTCGTGTAGATTTAATCAAATTCACAGCTCACAGCTAATGAAATTTCCTCCTGCTCATTTGCTAATAGAGGTAAAACTAACTACTGTGCGTCTCAGATTGAGCAAACTTGGGACTGCACAGACAGAGAAGTTATTAATACACTTTTATGCTGATTAAAACAAGCATGCCGAGATATTTGAAGATATTTTGTCTATTGCATAACATAACTAATGCATAATTGAATAGAGTCCCAGATATATATTAATACACCAGAGAAACTGCATCATCAGATGTCTTAAAAACCTTTGATACAATTTTTTGAATTGATTTTTTGATTTTAAAAAAAATTGCCAAGAAAGGAAAGGTTATGGAAGTCAAATGAGATTAAAATTCAAATCAAATGATGACACATAGAGTAAATGTTAAGATGTTTAGGTAGTTTCCATGACCAGTAATGATGTGTCTTACAGTGTAGCCTCTCTCGCCAACATCACCTGGAAACCCAGGTGCTCCTGTTTGACCCTGTTGACGAAGAACAAACATGTTTAGATCGACACCAAGACAGCTGTGACTTGAACCGGCACTGCTGGTTAGCAAAAAAACTGTGCAATAAACAGCTAGACATAATGCAGAAGAATAAAAAGAATTATTATTTTTTAAGCAAAGAAACTGTGTCAGTTTTTGATCATAGACATTTTAAACCACCTACAGTTGTGTGCCAGGGGAAATCACCAAACATTTTCTTTTTTGAAGAATTTAAGTACGTGATACTTATGTACCTTTGGTCCGTCTCTTCCCTGAGGACCTTGTCTGCCTTTGTCACCAGGAGTGCCCTAAAAAGAAGAAACACATCCATCCAAAGTGCCAAAAACGAATAAACCACCAGAGCATTCAAAACACATGGTTAAAAACTTTATTATATTATTCAGTGTAAATAAATTCATAAAATACAGAAACTTAAAATAAAAAAAAAATCATATACACACTGTATACACTTTAGTAACAAGTACTGGTTGTTACTGTTATTACTTGTTAAACCAGTATTTTATTCAATAATTTATTAAGAAAAAAACAAAACAATAAAAATCAGTTTATTTCCATGTCTTTATGGGCCTATTGACTTGGCCAAATAAATAAATAAAGATAAAAATTGAAAAGAACCACTAATATTTGAGTTTATAAATACTGATACTTATAAAATATTAATAAAATAATTTCAGCATTTGCCTCATCAAAATGTTACTGAACATAAAACACAGCTGCGTTGTTGTTTTCCAGTCGTGTAATCATCATGAGGACATAGTTATCACTCTTTTTTTTTCTTTTACCTTGATACCTTTAGTCCCTCTTCCGCCAGCAGGCCCAGCATCACCACGACGACTCTGAAATAACCAAAAAACTTAATTACCACCTTTTCCAGTTGTGTGGCTCCATCAGCTCATCAAGTTCTAGGGTTGAATCCATGTCTATAATATTAATCTCCCCGATCCAGGGTCTAGCCAAAAGTAAAATGTGGTGATTTATGGTGAATTATGGCACTGAAACATTAACTGGAAAATGCTGTCTCATCCATTCGTTAAAAATTGCATCATCACTTTATAATTTTAGTTAATAGTGTAATTTATTCATTTATTTTTTGTCCTAATTTGAACATCAAAAGTTATGTTCTTTCCTGAGTCAAAGTGAAACTTTGTGCCTAATATGAAGAACGACTCTAGAGGTTTGAAAGAAATATGTGTTTACAAGAGCAGGATTTTTTTGCAGGCAAAAACTCTTCAGTGATTTACCATGTCACTACCCGATCCGTACCGGAAACCCGATCCGTACCACGCATGTGCGAAAGGCATCTACTTCCACTCGAAGCATTTTATTATAATTACGGGTCAGCGTATCTGTTAAGATGTTAACAATAATAAGTATCTGTTAAAATGTTTGCAATAATGAAACATTTCAATACAATGTAGACCAAAAAAAAAAAAGTTACGGATCAGGCCTCCCCAATCCTTACTCACATGTTCAAAAGTCAGACCGTACAGATCCGGTCTACCCGATCTTACCGCCTACATGCAGATGTTCTCTTCTTCTCCTGTTTTGTTGTGTATGCGAGTTAAATTTGATTTAGTAATAGTCGAGTGTGTTTATGTTTGTCTGTGTGGAGAGGATTGATTGGAATTGTGACGATGATGTCCGCTATCACTGTCAATTGTCAGTAAACACTTAATTTGGCTGATGAATCTTCACGTGACTCATTACAAATGTTTACTTTTAGACACAATAGGCTTGTATACGGAGGTATCCATTGTTTAAATGTCCCGGGCAGTCGAAAAGGAAATATGTCCAGAAATACTAGGAGCTTACTTGGCGCTAACCATGTCATTGAAATACATTAACTGTCACAATGTTGGCAAAGAGAGGAAGTGACGAAAGATTCTCGCGTGCGTGGTACAGATCGGGTAGCGACAAGCATCATAACAGATGAAGTAATCATCTTGGCCATCATGTGAGATGGGCTGCGATAAAGTGCTAATAACTCCTTTCATACATGAGCAGGGAACTATATTATTTAACTATGGTAGTAATAATATTTTACAATTCTTCAGCCAGTACGGAGTGGCTCTTTGGATCTCATAATACACATAATGTTTGGAAGTCAAAAGGCACTGCATATCACCCTAAAACACCAGAGCAACATTAAAGTTTGGAGGTGGGAATTTCATGGTTTCAAATCTGCAACCATATACCAGGATGAAACGAGGGTGGAATGTTTCAGCAAGACAGTGATCCCAAACACACAGGCAAGGAAACTCAGTTGGTGTCAGAGAGAGAAAATAAAGCTGCTAGAATGGCTCAGACCTGACCTGAACCCAATGGAAAATCTATGTAATGAACTAAAGCTCAGAGTTCATAGAAGGAACTCACAGAACATCTAAATTTGAAAATTATGTAATGGAGAGGGCCAAAATCACACCTGAGTAATGCTTGTGACTAGTCTCTCCACACAGGAGACATCTTGTCACCAACAAAGGCTTCTTTACGAAGTATTACATACATTTCAGTCAGCGTGTTCAATATTATTTTCCTGTGCCATTTCTCATTATTACAGATAACTTTGAACATCTGTGGTTTGTTTTCTTAGCATCTGTGGATTGAATGGGTTGTTTTTGTGCATGTGTGCGTGTGCGTGTGCGTGTGTGTGTGTGTGTGTGCGTGTGTGTGTGTGCGTGTGTGTGTGTGTGTAACTGCAGTTAGGGGTCACAAAGCTTATCAGGAACTGCCAGAAAAATCCCCAAAACCCCAATCTGCTATTTAAATGTGTCATTTGTTTGTTGATACTCTGGGTGATTTCCAGGATAATGACACAACCTCTGTTGTCTCAGTCTGCAGTGGGAGGTGGTTTCAGTTTCATTTCCTGCCTTTCATTTCCTGAATGTGTCAGTGCATGTTTTGTCAGAAAGAAATATCTTAAATTAATCTAATTTAATCTTTTTTTTTTTTAAATGTGCCTGCATAATTTTCTTGCTATGCTTACATAGCATCTACAAAAGTTGAAATCCAATTATTAAAACTTTTCTGTGCCGTAGTAACTTTTGCACTGTTTTTTTTTTCCCAACACGGAAACCCATTGATTCAGTGTAGACTAAATAACATCTGCCAGTTTAAAAATAGTGTGACTCATCGTGGAGTCACGACTTCCTTACTTTCACTTTTATCAGAATTAGTCTGATTTAGTTGAGCTGAAGCAAATGTTTCACTAAAAACCTGTTCTTATTCAGCTTATTGACGTTTAGCTTAGATGTTAAATTTTCCACCACAGAGAGGCTGAGAGGTAGCTGTGTTCCTTACAGTCTCACCAGGAGGTCCGACTCCTCCACGGGGTCCCTCCAATCCCATGTCACCCTGTCAACAAGAAGAGGCACTGCAATTATTGGCTAATTATTGGCTACTTGAGCTGCTAATAACACATAATAACTGCTGGGCTAAACAAATGCAAAACAGTATAAAAATACAATGGTTCAATGTAAATCTGTAATTTAAAACCATAATGTTTTTAAATTAATTATATATTTATAATAAATCATATAAATAGCAATAGATAGATAGATCTAATAATTATGACGTCTACCACAAAGTAATATTATGAAGCCCTGAACTGTAATTTTTCAGCATAAAATCACATAATTTCAGGTCAAATGAGCTTTCTTTAAATTATTATTATATTACATGTCACTTCAGTGAATTTTAAACTTACTGATGGGGTTGATGCAATTGATAATTACACTTCATATAGTTCTCTAAATGTATCTGTTGCAGGTATTGCAGTCTGCTTAGGTATTGTCTGTCTATCTTTGTGCAAATATTTTGCTTATTTATTGACAGGAGCATAGAAGACATTTAAACAAACAAAAATATTGTAAATAATGCACAGAAAAAAAATAATGCTCCAAAGGGAAGAGATGCTGTAACTTGTAGATAAATACCTGACACTGTGAAAACATTATGTCAGGTATGACATTATGGAAATACTAAATGTATACTGTAATCAGTGCATTAACTCAACAGTGATGCATCTATCAACATCCCTCCAACCACATGACTGAGGCGAGAGGGGTGGGAGGGATAGAGTGTGCGTGTGTGTGTGTGTGTGTGTGTGTGTGTGTGTGTGTGTGTGTGTGTGTGTGTGTGTGTGTGTGTGTGTTTGTGTGTGTTTACCTTTAGACCCACATCTCCAGGCTCACCTGGCTCTCCTGGAAGTCCAGTTTCTCCCTGACAGATTCAATGAATAATCTTAGGAAAGTTTTAAAAATCTTCACAGATGGAGCTGCAGCTTTACGGAGCTTAACTCTTTGGTGAAAAAAAATTTCAGTTATTAGTTTAAAAGGTTTTAAATGAAACTTAACAGCTCACACTCTGCACTTATATCTTTTAATAGTCACAATAAAATGTAAACGTAGCCAGTTAACTTTCACTTCAGGATGGACTGGTTAACTCACTGTGGCTCCAGAAAAACCAGAAGCTCCTTCATCTCCCTCAGGACCAGGGTCACCCTGCAAGATGAGGTCAAAGGTTACAACAGACAAGGGCAAAAACATTTCCAAAGCTTATACACAACACTCACTCTCCTCACACAACAAAGCAGTTTCATAGTCTTAAAAATTGCAACAGCTGAAAGTTCTAAACAGTGAATTTTTGATATATGGTGAAATCAATTTAAAAAATAAAAATAATGAAATTATTGAAATGACTGATTATATCTTAACCCTACTTTAGTTGGGGCACCTCGAGGTGTCTGTTGTGTAAAATAACACTAAAACAGCACAAAACACTTTTTTCCCCTTTTCCTGTCATAGACAAGATTTTTTTTCTGCTTTAGTCTTTAATTACTTAAATTACCCAAATTACTTTAAATTTAATTAAGTTTCAAATGAAGAGCTTTCACTTTCAGTTTGGCTTCAGGTTTTTAGCAAACTTTCCTTCACTGCTTATACCTCTTTTACTTTCTGTTTAGCTGACTGGCTTTTATGGTCGTTAAAACTCAGTATTTTCAGTTTCATTTTATTTTTTCTTTAGTTTTTACTTTCACTCTATGTTACAACGCCAATGCTGTCATTACTTTCACAGTGTTATGGGAGCTACAAATGTAAATACAAGCTATTTTGCATGGTAGTATCAACTGTGACGGCTGTAGCATGATTTACTCACCACTGGTCCAGTATCTCCTCTCCTTCCCTGAACACCTTTGGTCCCTTTATAGCCCTAAAACACAAAACGGATAAATAACCAGTAATTAAACTACTTGAATATGCAGCTGCTGCTTTAGTATCACTTTAATCAGGCATTCTTGTCATAAACAAACATCCATTATTCATGTTTAAGATTTTTACCTCTCTCCCTTGAGACCCTGGTTTACCGGTTTTACCCTGCAGGCCTCTGGATCCCTGAGAGAAAGAGAAAAGGAATCAGACTGTGGAAAACAAAAACTACAACATGAACAAACCTACATTTGACCCTAGTTTTGGATCAGGCCATGCAGTGTAAGAATGAAACAAAGGGGCCATTGACTGCATTTAGCCAGTGATGTGATGCAATGTGGCTGTACCTTCGGTCCTGTGAAGCCAGCAAATCCAGGCTCTCCGGGCTCACAGTCACACTCTGTTGGCCCCTCCTGCCCAAGCTCTGCATCGCCCCCTGACTCTTCTGAGGAGCCAGTGTCAGGCTCATATGGCACCTAAAACACAACATTAACAAATATTATCACACCTATGGTGTCCTTCAAATTTAGCTTCACTACACCCAATGCCCTGCACCTGCATAGACATGGTTTTGTAGACATTCCTGATTCCATTTTCCTTGTTTTAAAGAAATTTAAATCAAGCTGCTACAATTTTGCAGTGCGATAAGAGAACAGTTACCAAATCAACCTCATAGTAAGATTTGCTTGACTTAAACTAAAATGGACACATTAAATTAATTTTAAATCTCATTATTGGTGAGGAATATTCAATAATCATAATTTTATATTACTCGTAACAATCTTTTTTTTTTTTTATCGCTTATTTGCCTTGTGCAGTGCTTCAGATTAGCTATGCTCTGGAACAAGTATGTCATTTTCATCATGAAGAACCACAAGTTGCAGGAGAGGCTTGATGGTGTAGGGTTATGATTCTCGTAGGTTCAAATCCTGGATGCGCCCTTACTTTGGAGCAATTACTGACTGATAGTTCTGCCAGGCAGTTTGCTTTCAGCATCACTAAACAAAAATTGTAGAAAATCTAGCCCATTACAGAAGACTGCTGGTAATAATATTTAAGTGCCTCCAGGGGGCAGCCACCCGCCTGTGACCTGAAGTGGACACTCCACCCGTTTCTAGCTGAGAACCATGACCTCAGACCTGGAAATGCAGACATTTATCTGCCAATCACCTCACTTAAAGCTGGAGGTTCCCACCTGAGGGAGCCAACAGAAGCACATCATCTGCAAAAAAGCATAGATAAGATCCTGAAACCACCAAAGTACAAACCTTCTGCTACTTGCCAAAGTCCAAAACCCATAAGGAATAAATCCGACTTATTGCCAACAATGCAGTCCAAGCTTTCACTTGGCTGTACAGGGACTGAATGACCCTTAACAATGGGCTGAATGCCCTTTAATAGGAAGATTTTTATGCGAGAGAGAGGTCAGGTTTTTATGAATGCTATATGAAACTAAAACTCAGTTCCTAGTTATGTTTAGCAGATATGAAATTGTTGAGGGGCTTGGAACAAAGAGAGCAACAAAGAGCATTGTTGTTTTTTAAAGCTCTCTCTGCATTTCTTCCTGCTGCAGTTTAATATTGTTGTTGAGCTATCCCTGACACTCCAAGCACACAGCTGTCCCACCTGCACGATCTCAGTGTCCTCTTTGGCATAGTGGGACTCAGTGGTGGTGATGTAGGGAAAGGTGTCCTCAGTGATCATGGTGATTTGGGTGGGGATTGGGCCATAAGTGTCATAATCCTCCTCCTCGAATATCTGGTCCACATCATAGCTATGAGTCGGCTCTGGTGGATATTCTAAGGAAATATTAAGACATTTAGTTTTGTTTGGACTTTGTGGTGCATCGTTACAGTCAGCAGTCCTGGTCTGGAGCCCCGAGGACTTCAAACAGTCAGAGAGTGTCCTCTGGTACAGTTTACACTAAGTGTGTTACTGATCTCACCTGGCTGAGGAGCAGCTAAGTTGTCATAGTGGTCAACTGCGGAAGACTCTTCATAGGTGTGTTCCTCACCTGAATAGACATGCAAAATACATGAGGTAAGAACTCAGTATGAGACACATGGGGAAATGTGACTCGTTTTAGGGGTATGATTCCTGTTTTGAGTGTGCACGATCCCGGGTTCAATTCCCTGATGAGCCCTTAACTTACAGCAAATGTGGGAGGATAAAAATTGCAGCATACTGTACATACAGATCAACAACTTCCAAAAACATCTCTCCTCTCTTGCAAAACTGTGATTTGAGTCAGTGCATTAAAGTTTACGAATGAAGTGAAGTTACAATCGGAAGGGTTTTTTTTGTTGAAAAAACAAAGAAACAAACAATAATTTGTGGTAATAATTGAATAAATATGAGTTTGTAATGAATATGTGATAAATTTTGTGCTCGCCTAACAATGCAATTCATTTAAAGTTGTTACTTTTTTTCTCCACATAAGCCTTTACTTGACTACGATATTAAACAAGAAAGTTACTAATGAGTTGTGAAGGTACGTTTTACTACTTAAAAATAATTAAGCAGTGTTTATCATAATTAACTGTCGATTAGTTACCTAGAAGAAACCAGTTTACAATATTCCTCAGCTGGATTCTATAATTGTGTTATCTGTCACCTGTTGTTCTTTAGTAAAACAAGGCTAAACAGCTATTGTTTCACCTGAGGTTAAAGTTAAATCAGTGTCAGCATGAGGAAGCCCTGACCTGAGTGGTATCCAGAAAATTCCTCCTGGCAGTGAGAAGAGACGGCAAACAGCATGAACACGAGCAGCCCCGAGAGGAGCGACGCCTGCAGGGTACACATCAAATACAGCAGATAGACTCATGCAACACAATTCACCATTTCACACAACCTGAATGAATATTAAACTGTAAACTAAGATGTCACTGCTGGATGAGTTTATTTTCTGACCCACTGTTCCTACTACAAGTGCTGTCAGCTGTATTTAAATAAATCCCTCCATTTGACTCTATTAATTAAATTAAACTAAATTAGGTTTAATTAAATAATTAAACCAACTAACTTTTGATTGGCCTGCGACAGACTGGCGACCTGTCCAGGGTGTACCCCGCCTCTCGCCCTATGACAGCTGGGATAGGCTCCAGCGCCCCCCGCGACCCTGAAAAAGGGTAAGCGGAAGCGAATGGATGGATGGAACTTTTGATTGGCTGCTTCTTGCACACTAAGAATTTGAACGGCAGGTGGGTGGGGCTCCTGTATTCACAAACAGTTAAGTGCATTTAATGACCACCAGAGATGGGCAGTAACGTGTTATTGTAATCTGATTACTACAAAAAGTAATTAGATTACTCTTACTTTCCCGTAAGCACGCTGCATCACTGCGTTACTAAACTGTGATTTTGTGTGTGAGAGTGTCTGATGACAATGACGTAAGCGCGTGCGACTTCTGTGGCAGCAACAGATGTGTAAATCAACATCTGAGCAAGCACCTGGCCTTCTGCCACGGGAATGTGAAATTCACAGAGAAAGCGCCGGATCCCCCCCACTGACAACTGCAAGAATCACTCGTCTGTTTGACTTCTGCATTTCTGTCATTGCAGGTGCTCTTTGGTCGATCCTTTGAGGGATAGGTCCCCGTTTTAAATCGTAGACAAGCCCTAACTACACAAAGACTGTTGCAAACTATTCTACTTTGAAGAGTGCCCATGCTGAACCTCATGTTTTTAGTCTTGAGTCCCTTGTTGGTATTTTTTTTTTAAATGTTATGCACAAAAAGGGTATCAATTAGCTGTCAGTGAGGTAGCTCATCCATCTCGTGATCCATCATATTTCACAGGCTAAAAACAAACAAATTATTCTACAGGGACTGCAGCAGTGCTTCTTTCTCTGTGAAGGGAAACTGTAAACAAACAAGGTAAAAAAAAAGAAAAAAAAAAAAGATTGCAATCATGCTGATGTAGTTTTGCACCACTTTGACTTAGCAAAGACTTGTTTGACCTCATTTTTTACACTGGGAGTATTTTGACTGCTTTATAGGGGCTTTTTAGTTCCAGGGGACTTGATAAGTCAGATTCTTTCTTCCATTTACTCAGTGCATCATGTAAAGTGTTTTTACATTGTAAACTTTTATATAGGATCCAACCAACTTTATTTTATTTCAGAAAAAGAAAAAGTTTAAAGTAATTATGAGCTGCATAAACAGCCTAAAGGGAGTGTTAAGTATATTGATCAACAGAAATTCAGCATAATTCATCTCTAATTCCAGTCTTCAGTCTTGTTGCCTCAGCTCGGGTGACTGATTACTGTCAGGTTTTATGGCTCTGCTTAGACCAGTGACAGGTGTTATACTGCCCTCTGGAGGTAGCATAGTAAACTACTGGTAGGATACTGACAGAATACAATCCTATGGCAGTTTTTGTATTAGCCAAACAAATTTTTTAATAGAAAAACAAAACTCCTTAATTCTGAAGGTCTTTGTTTATTTCCATGTTATTTTTTCCAGCACTGTAAACGCTATGTGCAAATATTGATTTAACCCACACGGTCAGTCTGATTGAATGAATAATAGGCAGGTTATCTGTGAAGCCTTTCCTGACTCACAGTGGTTTTTCATTCATTCACCTCTAGGCTGCATTCCTGAAATGCTCTTTTTGAAGGACTTCCTAAAAGGACCATCATTGGCTTCAGCTTATTCAAATTTCTGTTGAAAGGTTATTAACTAAAACTAATAACCATGTTAACCAGTTTTAGCAGAGCTGCACTGGCATAAGAAAATTTTTGCACAAGTGATTTTAAAATACTCCTTCTTGTATTTAAAGTCTTTTTTTTATTTAAAAGTTTACTTTAAGTTCTAACTCACAGTCATAGATCTTACTGCCACTTGTTGGACAACCAATGAAAAGTATCAAAAACATCAGAAGTGAAGCAACCGCTTTCACTGATGAACCTCCTGACCTCAGAGCAGAACTTGATGCATCAAATATGATCAGAGAAGTGTTTGGGTGGGCTACACCAACAAAGGAGAATCACTGTAAAGGACTCTTTATTTGCAATGAGGTTGCTGAGATTTTGAGTTGCTGCTGTTTGCCTGAGAATTAAACAGACTGAGGTTTCTTTGTCAGGAGGAAGACTGCTGAGCACTTCTCAGACTCATCTGACATTCCTGAAGCCTCACTGTGAGGCTGCAGACCAGCACAGGAAAACCTGCTCTGTACCTGGAAGGCTGAGTATTAGATTTTAACACAAGGTCACTGAACTGGATAAAAGGAGGATAAAAATGACCACAACCACATTTTTGTAATCATTTCTGAAACCTCAGATCAAACCTGTTTGAAAAAGAATTTTGGGAAGATTCAAACCTTGAAAAGGTCAAATGAGCTCAGCTTCTCTGGTGTTAAAGAATCCCTCACTCTTATATTGTTTCTTTATTCAAGTAACAATTTATTCATATAATATTGACCTGAATAAAGTAGCAAAAAGAGCTCATTATCCAATAATTTAACAAGAACATTTGCCACATTTCTGCTAGACAAATGTTGTCTTGTTAACCTTTATTAGAGGCTAGTTTGTGCATGAATTTAAACAACCCAAGAGAACAGCTGTAACAGACCATACAAGCAAATTCAAACCCAATTAACTCTGCCCTGTTGGACCTCTGGGGCTGTGAGGTAGTGAATACTCTCACATTTCATATTTAACTTTTTTGTTCATATTTGTCGATTGCTATAAAGAAACAAAGGCTGCTCCAACATTCCCAATGTGTGCAAAATCTATTTGGTCACATGGCCAAACATTACACCATGTACAAATTTCCCTTTGGCTTTGTTGTGAACTCTAGAGAAAAATCCAAAGTCAGCAAAGAATCTAAACAAAGCCTGCTCTGTGAATTAAAAAGCTTCCCCAGAACCTAAAAATTACCCACAAACATTCATCAGAAATGTCTGCTCAGCAAAATGACTCCCACACAGATGACTTACTGAACAGCTGAATACAGAATTAGTTTATGATGTATTGCACCAAAATGACTTTAAAAATGAAAATAAATTACCACAAGTTATACTTCAGTAAACAACAACAAAAAAGTTTTTTAGATAAATTCTGTCTGCAGATTTTGCGGATTTAGACACTAACACAAACAAAAAGAGAAGATCTGCATTTTTAATATGGAAGTTAAATTAATTATATTGAAATTTTTAAGGCCTATATCAACATTTTAAGGTCTTGCTAACAGCCTGAGAGGCACTTTATAGACTGTCCAGTGGACTAAGGACAAACTAAAACCTTCCCCTGATTATTTTACCATAAACAACATTTAACAGTTCCCTCAAAATGTGCAGGGCCAAATCCACATATGATGATAATCTCATCTTACCTTATCACAGGAGGCCCCCATGGTGCTGCACAGTGATTCCCTCTAGACCAGACCTGCTAAAGGATTCTTTGGGGATATATGGATGAGAACAAAAACAGCCAGATTTTACGTTCCCTGAGGAGTTTCCCTTACACTATTATCACCCCAACGGTTCCCCTGTACTCTCGTCTCTCCAGGATCCGTCAGGTTCCCAAGCACGGACGGGATCCTGTTTGACTTTTTTTGTTCTTCTCGTCCTCTATCTGTGCTTCTCAAAAGGGTGAGAAATACCAGATCCAGAATCCAGCATGAACAGAGAAAAACCAGGACAGAAGGAAGATGAATAGATTTTGGGGTTTTGTGTCTTCACATTAATGTCTATATCACATTTCCATGTGCTGCTGTCTGGAGTTGCAAAACAGTTTTAACATCTGATTTAAAAAAAAAAACTGTTTTGAGGATTGTAATCATCTAGACCACAATTTGCACCCATAATCATGCCTTGTATTTCTTCTCATGAGCTAAATAAAAAATACATTCAAAATAAACTGTATCATTTAACGATTTTTCAAGCTTCAGTGAAACTTTTTCAAATTAGTTTAGTGAGGAACACATTTTACCCTCAGAACAAGATTTCTTAAATCAAAAGACCGAATGTTTTGCTGTGTTGCAATTTCAAACAATGATGTCATTTATGCCAACACAAATAGATTGTGTGACTATAGAGACAATTAATGATAATGATAATAATAATTTGTTGTATAAACTGGTCATTTTTATATTCTTCAACCTAGGAACAAGAATCACAGGTGCATAGTTTTGCAACTATTCTTCAGTGAGCAGTCAGATTTAGTTTTTATGTTCTTCCTGAAAGTCTGAACTCTTTATCAGACTATTAATTTAAATATCTGTAAAATGATCACCCTACATTTACTTGCAGTGTTTTTTGTTTTTTTATAAACAGACCGCACAAACCCCCTTTACTCCATTTTCTTAATGACTTTCCAGGTAAACACCCAAACTTACAGCAAAGACTAAAAGCCAAAAAATAACCTTTGAACTTATGGTGAAAGTAGGACAGTTAAGACACTCCTGTCTGAGATTCCAAGTTATCATTAAAAAAGAAAAAAAAAAAAAACCCAGCCAATCAGGCAGAGGGAGGTAAGATGTGGCTGTGTTGTAAAACGCCGAAGTGCTGATTGAAAATGGTGTCAGTGAAGCAAAATAAAACTCAACCAGTGAATGTTCGGTTTAAAGACTTTATTGCGTTTAAATTTTTACAAAATGCGTCAGTGTGTAAACCTATTTTTAGTCTCGCCTTGTGAACACTGCGACTTCAGAGTCGACTTCAGTCACTGCAGATTCAGCACTCTCACTTCTCCTTCTCCCTGTCTTTCTCATCTTTCTTCTTCTTCTTTTTCTTCTTTTTATCGTGGTGGTGGTGGTGGTCATCTGGGGAATGGGAATCCCTGTGAAGATCCAAAAAGTCCAAGTTAACTCTGCAGTATGCATAATACATTTTGGTGTTACAAAATAAGATATTTTCAATCATTAAGCTGTGAAGATGATGCAAATTATGTCATGTGGTTGTTTCTGTAATTGGTGTGTGGTATACAAGAGCTAGAACAGAAGATAGAACTTCCCATACACATCCACAACCCTTAGATAAGTCCTTTCTCACCTGTCCCTCCTACTCTTCTTCTTCTTGCTCTCCCTTTCGTGGCTTCGCTCCCGGCTGCGGTGACGTTTACTGTGGGAGTGGTGAGACTCTGAGGATGGCGAGCGTCTTTCATCCACCTGCCGCCTGAAAAACAAAACAATTTTAAAAAATTGTCTTTAACCTATAAACTCCTCTGATGCAATATCTTAATCGTCAATGAAGCATAAAAGTGATCATGAGGAGTGCTTCGTGTACCCGTGGGAAGACTGTTCCACTCTCATCGACTCCTCTTCATCTTCCTCCTCTTTCCACTGTCTGGCAAGTTCCTCAGAATGGACGTTGATCACCTCTCTGATCACCTGCAGGGCGATCATAGAGACCACATTACTGTTTCCTAACCTTGGTTCAAACAGGACAGGTCTCTCTGAGGACCGACACGCTGAGCTTAGCATCAGATTTTCAGTTCGGAGATTCCCAGGCAGAGTTTATTTAGTATTCCAGTCAGAGTTATCATAGTTTAGCATTTTTCTAATTAGTTTCTATTTTTATTTCATTTTGACTTAAAAAAAAAAAAATCCGTAGTTTCCAGTTGACTCTCTTATTTCAGTTTAGTTTTTAATGTTCAAAAATGTTTCGTTTTATTTCTTCCAGTCTTGTTATTGCTACAGTGTGAAGGGAATATATTAGAGCCAAGACTCTGGAAAATCAGTGCAGATATTATATTGAAAAACACACTGAAAGCAGTTAAAATCCCGAGTTTCAATAAACATGTCTATTAATGCCTCATTAAACAAGCTCTCATCTGCCGCGACCGGTTATGGTGAGAGAAGGAAGACAAGAAAACTACTTATAAAACAAACTTTGCCTTGCTTCCCATAAATGTTTACCCTGCTCAACAGAATAAGCTAACATGTCTTTCAAAACTATACTGCTCCCACCGAAAATTCTCTGCCTGTGTGAAACAGACACACGTATTGTTGAGATCTGGGCAGTCAGTCAACAGTCAGATGACCAGCATCTTGCTCAGTAGAATCGAAACTGGATTCTTCGCCCTCTTGTCCATCAAGATAAAGCCTGTTTTGTCTCTGTGCCTTTTGAGAAACTGTCCAAATTGGAGTTGTGTAGGGTGATGTAGCAGAAAAACTGATAGTGGAGCAGAGGCTGAGAGTTTTCTGAGGAAAAGAACTACTCAACAATTTATCAGACAGTCTGTTCTTTTGCTGCTTTGTGGAAGTCAAATGATATAAATTAACAAAAGAAAAAAAAAGCGTGTCCAGCTTCATGAACACTATATGTTGAAACTCAAGAGCTCAATAATAGCTCCAGTAACTGGATTTCCAAATCAGGCTCACCAAATCCACTGGTCATTTATACTGTGCTGTCCTTCGTTTTCACCATTTTAACGTACTGTTACTTTTGACATTTCCAACTAAAGATGGGAAAAGCGGTTCTTGTGATTCACAACACCCTTCATAATTTAAAGAAAAAGTTATTTCACCTTCATCATGGATTATATATAAATGAAGTAAATGATTAGAATCAGGACAACACTTATTGTTCTTTATCAACTCATCTACCTCAGTGTAGGATTTCTTGGTGATGTGAACATTTTTGGCTCTGTAGGACTGACGCCGCCTCTTGTAGTCCCTCATTTCAGCCATCAGCTCCAGTTTAGTCTTTGGTTCATTTTGTTCTTCATCTGAACAAAAACACACACAATTTTTATGTGGACTGCACCAGAGAAAGGCAAAAAAAGTGTTTTCCTTCACTAAAATTACAGCAACTCTAAGTGTAGAGTTAAACTTAGAGTTAAATCTCACCTTTTTGGAGTTTGGACACCAAATCTACGTAGAGATCGTCGTTGGAGGACGATGCTTCCTTCTGTTCATTGATGACGCCGACCACATGATTGTACAGAGCCAATCGGTCGGCAACAGTGAGATCACACACGGCTCGCTTGTGGTTCTGAGGCACGTCGACCGGCTCACCGGAGTACTGACCTGATAAAGGATCAGACAAGTTTTACAAGCTAAGTGAGAAAACACAAACTAAACTGACAAGATTTTAGTTCATTTATCTAATTTCAAATCCTGGACTTCAACCTCAAAACAGCCACCTGATCACTCAGAGTCAGAGGTTTGGGATAAGTTAAAGTTTTGCTTGTTTGGAATCCTGAAAAACAAAAAATTCAATCTTTCTAGTTTCTCTAAATTTCTAGTTTTCTCTGCATGTGGCCAAAAGGAAACCCAACTCTAACCCCAGATGAGTCGCCAATAACCTGTTTGCTCTTAAGACATTAATGAGGTTAAAAAAACCAAAAACACGTCCACATAATGCAAGTCAAATGGTTAATTATTCCTAAGGTCACTTCTCAAAGTAGCTCTGTATTCAGCCAAAATTGGATTCTACATAAAAGTAATTTGGTTTTAAGTGTTAAAGTAGAAAATCATAAAGGCGAATTTACACCATGGACCCTGTTCTCAAAAAGTGACATAGCTTTAACACTGACAGGAAATAAGTGCTTCAAGTTTTATTTTATTTTTATGTTTAGCGCCATCTTGTGCCAGCACAGAGCATGACATCATTGGGTCGGTTGGCTGCAGTCAATAGACTTACATTATTTTATGTTAGCTAACTAGTAACAGAACCAATAACTGAGGGGAAAACATGGGGACTTAACTAAAAATCGGCTTTAAGGGGGTCACGTTTGTGCTGCCCCCGGCTGTAACAATGAGTTTTATGTTAAAATCAAGGAATAAACAGTAATTGGTTGTTTTGCTAGCTGCACTAATAAGAGGAAATTCACCTGTTAGCTCTAATGTTAGGGTGAGGAACAAAGACAGAAGTTACTTTAAAGTTTAGTCCCTAGTTATTACCTAACATCAACGACTGGTTTTCCTTTTTGTTTTGCTGCTGTTTAGTTTCCGTTTCCTTTCAGCTTCCAAGCTCTGCTGATAACTCAGCATCAGTAAGGAACTGTGGCCTTCTACTGGAATACTTTTAGATGAAGATTTGACAGAAAGCAGAAACATTTTTAAACATTCAGTCTAAATATGACTGATGAGTCTACATGTATGGACTTTCCCCATCACATAAAGGGAAAAGTATTTGTATGTTCAAGGATGCAGATGTGACTGATAAGCTTCCCGCACCCAAACCCCTGTGGTTTGAAAGGATATGACAGTAAAGGATATGAGGCATGAAACCAGTGGCAGACCTCTCTAGAGCCCATCTCCTCTAATACTCACCCCAATCGCTGCAAACAGAACAAACAACACATGGATGTTAGGAGCAAAACTAGAAAAGGACGTGACGATCCTAAATTGATATTGTAAAAGCTCCTCTTTCACTAATTACTAGTACTAATTACTAGTTACTATTTGGTGAGGGTGAGAGCCAAAAAAGTGAACAATGAATTTACAATGAGTTTAGTGAGGACTTTAAAACTAATGGCATTTTTCTTGGTGTATAAAATTAAACATCTGAATATTCAAGAATAACCCTGTAAAGCATGTTTATCACTGGAGAGGCATGACCCTAATCCTAACCATTCTATCTGACCATGTCAAAGGGGGGAAAAAAACAAACTTTTTTCCTTTTTCCAACATCTAACAACAGGTCTGGATTCTGAATGTAGGTCTGGTGGCGGGGTTGAGTCATCACCAATGATGAGTTGGCGATGACAGAGTTAACTTTGTACCTTTGCTTCTAGTAAATGTACGTTGGTGTGTTGTACTTAGAAAAAGAACGCACAGAATAAAATGAGCCGCTACCTTGCCAGAAGACTCCTTCCATCCTCATCATTGGTGCAGCAGATCTCGCCTGTAGGATCACCTGATGCTGGGTGGTTTTGTCTGCATGATGAATGAGAACAGAAAAAACATTACTAAAACATTCCTGACCGAAAAATTCCATCCTTACCTTCCTTTCTACTACAAATGAGTTTCACTACGCGCCAAGACAAAAGCATCATTACTTAACGTTCAAAGAACATTTAGTAAACAATGAAATGAAGGCGACATATGTTCTTTTTCCAAGAAATAAAAAAAAACAGTAATATTCAAAATGATTTATATAATTAACTAGATAAAAATGGCTTTCAACAGGGCACATAACAATATACATCTTTTTTTTACTGCACTACAAACTTTTTAAAGTACATTTAAAAAGAACGAAGAAAACTAAATTGAGTGTTTCTTGTTCAGATTGTTTTATTTCATTTTTTTCAAAAATGAATTATCTCTTCCTTCTTTTAGCAACACAAGTTGCAAAACTTCAAAAGAAAACAGGTGGTCTTCTAAAAAGATCTAATCTCACTAGGGTGAACTTTGGTTATACTAAAGAAAGGTGATAATTTCCAGAGAAAGTCCTCTGTGATGACTTACCCATTGTAAAGCTTCTGACGCTGGTGTTCTCATAGCTCACGGAGGGGTCGTACATCTCCGCCTGCAAAGTAGTGATAAGCTTTACAGCTCTTTCAATTATTAAACACAACTTTACATTAACACTGGAGGTTAGGAGGTTTTCAGTAGTCTGTTGCACAATAACAAGAAGCTTTTGTAGTCTACTTTACTGCTTTTGCCCTGCTGTCTCTGGTCCAATTGCCAGGTTACAGCAGCAGATTCCAGCACCAACACATTAATCTGTAACTAACTGTGTTACCTGCTCCTCGGCAGAGTAGCCCATCTTTTTTAGCTTGCAGGAGGCTTTGTGCTTCTCCATGGTCCTGACCGGGACCCTGTGGTGAGGGTCATAGGGACACTGCTCCATTGGTTCCTGAGAATGCAAGCATATTACATTAGCAAATAATGAATTTAAATTAACATCAGGTATGAATTACACAGAAGCATTATTAACATACCATTGCTGTAACACAATTACCTTCTGAAAGGTTTTTTTCTGCAGTGTTTATTAAAACTGTTTTATAAGGACTAAACAACCTCATGGCCAGAATTCAATACAATCTGAATTGTGTAAATATGTATGAAAGCTAATAATAAGCATATTTTCCTATGATGTAACAACTAGCACCACAAATTAACCCCATAGCAAAACTCGTTAAAATAGGTCTAATTCAAACTGAGAATTAAATGTCTTTGTAAAAATTGGATTTAGATGTCATTAACTTTTGTCTGCTCTCTCCCGTACTTTGCGTTTTGCCGTTGTTTTTGTATGTCCTTCTTTCCTTGCCAAGTTCTATTGAATGCTGTTCAAGAAATCTTCCTAATGTAAAGTTCAAAGGGAGTTTTTCCTTTCAGTCTTTGACAAATGCTGCTCAGAGCGGGAATTATGACTTGAAATGTCACTATTTTGAATCTTCAGTACCAGAAAATGATCGCCAAGAAGATACAAATGTATATGTGGTAATCAAAAGAAGGAAAACTTGTACTATTTCATGTAAACAAAGACATTTAAACCAAAGTGTAGCTTCAAAAGCATCCTCGTTGAAACTTTTGAGAAGAGCACATTAAAAAAAAAAAATAATAAAAAACTCAGGAAAAGAAAAGCGGCCTTAAAAAAAATCCGGTAAATATTATAAGATGCAAGCATAAAAACACTATTAGAAGACACATGACATATTAATTATAGTTTTTTTTTTTTAATTACATCAGACGTAGACCACTAAAAAAAGCCAAAATAGAACCACATTACAGCAAATAAAAGTGCCAATTGGGCGAGAGCAACCAGCAAATCTACCACCAAGCTTGAGTGACTTCAGAAAAAAATATTAGAAACTCACCGAAAACGCCCCAAACTTAGCTTAGCTTAGGCAGCAGAGAAAAACTCCATTATAGTCACTTAAGCAAATCTCTCTGGACTCAAACTTAGTTAAACGCTTAAATCTGATGCTGCTCTATTGCTGCTACGGAAAACAAAACATTCCGAGAAGGTTTTCTGCTGTTTTGACTGAACAATAAATGCTAACATTAGCCAAACAAACGCTAGCTACCTGGTTGGAGTTCTTGTAGTCTAGCGACCATCCCAGCGTTTCAAATATGTCGTTTATCTGTTTTTTGCACTTTTCAGTAAATTCCGTCAGCTCCTGAAGACGCTCCATGCGGTCCTGTAGAGTTAGCGGCGGTAATGAATCCGACATGATGGGTTTTTATATCAAAATGAACAAAGATTTTCCCTTGAAATCATCACAAGGATCGTTCACTGTACTGGAGAGCGGAATATCCTGCGCACAGTGATGACGGAAGAACAATAGCGATGCATGCTGGTAGTTGAAGTCCAATAGTTGCTATATTATATTATATTATATTATATTATATTATATTATATTATATTATATTATATTATATTATATTATATTATAAAAAATAATAGCAATTCAGAAATTAGTTGTAACTTTTTTATTTGTATACATAAGTATCAAAGACAAGGACTCATATAGAATACAAACATATCTGATAAATACATAACTCTAAACCATACAGTCATAACGCAGTGGATTTTAGAACTGTGCAGCATAGTTTGATTCTTCTTGTCCCCTTGAGTATACTCAATTCACACTGATAGAAAATTGTTCTCCAAGTGCTCATTTCTATGGTATGATATAATATTTCTGTCCCATTGGTGATCGTTGTAACAGGTTAGTGCTTTGTAGGACTTTAATTGGGTGTGAGGTGTCATTCTGTCACTGTACAGTTTAATAAACATAAGAATTACTTCGGTCATATGATGTGAGTGGTGAAAAGTGATGAAATTTTAACCCAAATCAACACCTATGGGACATCTTCTATTGGATTTTTTACTATCATCATATAACACCAAATGATGGCATTTCTTAGAAGAGTGGCATTGACTCCCTAAGCTTTGGAGACATGTTAACACCAGGTAGGCTTTTCAGCCCTGCGTCTTCATAATACATACAACTGCATTTCATTTAAATTTGTCGTTTGACTGTGAATTAAATTTTATTTACAGAGCGTACAGTGAAACTGAGAAACACTGAAAGGCACTCCGGCTTCATGTGGGGTACAGCTGGTTTTCTTGTGATGTATCTGGATCCAGCAGATCATCTGCATAAATATCCTCTGTTCTGGGAAGAGATACACAAGCAAAAAACTTTTTCAACCATATGTAGTATGTTTGTACGAACTGCGGTGTATTTATGTGTTAGACAAAAAAAGGTTATGAGGTGTACAAGTGTTAGTTGTGCAAAATAATATTTAAACAGTTACTTTATTTGCTGTAATGATTTTGGTATATGATATAATAATTCTTAAATACTTACATTACTTCCAGAGTGTCTTCAACTGCAACCTCCTCTACAACCTCCACTCCAATGATCACGTTCCTCCTCACTGCTTAAATCAAATACAAGAACATTTTGATATGTCTCAAATGGATGCCTGCATAAATATACGTGTGTGTTGGCTGAATGACAACAGCAATCTCAGCTTTAAACACTCCGATGGAACATCTTAGTTCAGTACATTGAATATCACAATTGCTAAGGTAAAGGGAAAGGATATCATTAAGGAAAAGACCCTAGAAACTAGGTGTAATCTCACCTCCACAGTAGATAAATGGAGATCCTGATGAGCAGTGACCCAAAACATCTTGTTCCCTCTGTCTATAAACACATCTCTGGGTTTCCATCCCTGGACCTCCACAGCACTGACAACCCATGAAATGCTGGAATACATCTCCTTGCTCAGCTTCAACAACTGTTATTTGCTGCAAAGGAGCACCCGCGTCATGCTGACACAGCCCTGTGCTGTTGGGAATCCCTGAGTGGACCTGAGGCTCATAGATGGACCACTGACCATCAGCAGACTGGCTGATAATGTCACCACATCCTGAAGAAATATATGTGAGATACAAAGTTAACTTGACCAATCAGTGGCTGAGGTCGAGCTATACATTACACTAAACAACAACCAAAATATACATGGCTTATTAATGCAGAGGGTGGCTTAGAGTTACACGTCATGGCTGAATCATATGCCTGAACCATCTGTTTCCTCCACCTGCTGATTAGACCTGCTGGGTTTGGACTAAAACCGTGGTCAGCAGTCAGCAGTATACTGGTACACATTCCCACACACACATACACACACAACAAATATACAGAAATAGCAGGGAGTGTGGGGTTTCACAAACAAAAAAACAACATTAAATAGGATTAGATTTGTTAAGATTTGTAATTTATACCATTTACTCCAGTGGTGAAAGCAGTCATGCTACCAACAGTAAGTCTTTGCAAACTCATTCTTCAGCAATAAGAGATACTTGGATTTAAATGTGACTTTTGTTACATAATGTGGCAGCTAAGGAGAGAAAAAATTGAGCATGTGTACTTGTTTCGCTCTCCTCTTGGGAAATCAACCTACACTTTCATTTTATGCACAATGATGACTTGGATCCTTATTGATATTTCTATTATTTTATTATCAGTTAATATAACTAAACACAACAGCACATCCTTTTTATTAGTCTAGGCCAGATAGTATGTGTGATATCGTTCAGTTTTTTAAATGACATTGTGATCAACTGAACACACATGCATTTTCTTTTTTTTCTTTAAAAAATGTTATGTTTGTCATACGTTCCATGTAGATTTGCTCTCAATGAGTAAGGTTCTGTATGATGTCATTTAATAATTAGATATGCTTTTTATGCATTTTTAGTGCCTACTTTTTGTTATGTTTCCCATTTTTTAACCTGTCCTGCTGCATTTACAGCTGCAAAAACCTGACATCTCAGACCTACCTGTATTATAGCAACATACAGCTGGAAGTTCTCCTGTTTCTTCACCCTCCCCCTCTTCTTCTTGGTGGCTCACCATGACAGAAACAAGGCTCCCTGAGTGCTGAGGATGAAGACACAGAGAAGGTCTGGGTGACCAATTCCAGCATTCATGACTAAGTCTGTACATCTCAGCGCCAACTTCAGCACCGTCCACTGACGTGTGTGGTTAAAGCGGTGAAACAGATTGCCTTTCTGCCTCCTAAACAAACGATGGAGCCTCTGATTGGGTTTTCTCTGGACTGGAGGTGGAAGCAGAGGAAATGACTGTATGAGCCACTTGAGAGAAGAAGCTGATTGGGCTGTTTGTTTCTGCCTCTGATGTAATGTCTTATATTAAAGGATCAGTCCTGTATTTTAATCACAAAACATAAATAAATAAATAAATAAATAAAATAAACTTCTTAGTTTTGTACCTAGCTTTCAGCAATAAAATTATTTCTTTTTGGCAAATCCAGTCATTTTTTAAATAGTAACATCTGAGAATTTATTTTTACTTAAGTGGTTATCTTTAAGGAAGGGCCAACATAAGGAAAGATTATAAGGATTTATCACAGAAAAACTATAAGTAAAAAGAAAAAAAAAACATTCTGTATGTCTTAAGCAATTTAAAGTGGAATTTAAAATCTCCAGGGCATTATCATGGTAGCTTTATACTTTATAAACCACTGACAACTTTTTCTATCAATACATTTCTCCTGATTCATTTTTTGGTCTTGAGGATACTTACTGATGCAAACACTTCAATCTCATGAACAAAGTACTGCAAAACAAACAGACAAAAACAAATCATGTCAACTAAGCTAAAAGATAAATCCAGAAAACAAAGAAAGCAAACACACTAGGAGGGCAGGGGGATAAACTAAACTTAATTTCTCTCATTCCCATTTTTTTTCGTTTAATATCTCTTCCTGCTCCTCTGTCCTCCAGATGCATTTAAGGAATCGAGATTTTGGTAAACAGACCTCAATGATTGATCATGAGGAGACAAAAAAAGAGAAACGAGAAAACCCTTAGGGAGGGTGGGAACAAAACATGGGATTAATAATACCACAAAAAACCACATGACGATTTAAGCTTTAAAATGAAACAATATGTGAACTGAATGAGTTGCAGACAGAGGCGAACATAGGAGTCAGTCACATAGAGAAAACCACTGGCAAAACAGGAAGTGTGAATAACAACGAAAACCCAGCAATCAATATTCAAAAACAGACAAAAGAAGAAAGAGAATAATAACAACATAACCAGAAATAATACAAAGATCACGACACTTTGCATTACAAAATGTGCAATATGATCTTGTTATCACACGTATGTACGTAAAAGCTTTGTACAGCAGCTCATAGATAGTAAAATGTCACTAAAGGCTTTTACCGTAAAAATTATGAAATTATTCGACTGTGGTGGTTAACCACTTTAAAACTGAAGTATTGACTGATATTTATGATGTACATTTTTTAATCCATTAATTTACTGCAGAGTGGTTTCACTTTTACAGCCAGCCCTCTTGATCATATTGGTCAATTAGAGGTCACATGTCCTCTCCCTTCCAATCAGAACTTAATGTGGTGGCTTGCACTGAGGAAAGTGGACATTTGCCCCTGCGAGGCTTCACAGTTGTCTGTTTCTTCTCTGAGGTCGTACTTTTTATATCAGGTAAGTTCACATTTAGATCTGTGCTTCATTGTACTTCACGGCACTTTATAACCTCACTTCTCGGTGTTTTCCTGCGTACATCACCAGACACGCCCTCAGTCGCTAGATTTGTTTTGCTCTGAGTCCTTACTATTATGTTTATTTCGTTTTGTAACAGGAATAAGATGGCTTTTCCCGGATACGGCGCTGGCCCCGGTGGATTTCCAGGAATGGTAAGAAACCGTTAAATTGTGATGAAACGGTTTTACAGCCATCAGCCGACCTTCGTCCCGGGATGGGCGTCTTTTCCAACCAGTCCGGAAGTTGGACGGTCTGACAGAAATTCCGCGTTTAGATCCGTTACATACAGGTTTCCATTTGAAATAACATGCAAACATTTTGACAATATATTTGGTTTCAAAGTATCTTAAAGAATTTTTCGGCTTTAAAATGAAACTCGAGCAGTATTTGTGTGTTTTAGATTCGTACTAACTAATGACTGTATAAAGGATGCATTCCGCAGTCGAGCAAAAGTGGTGTTTTTACTTAAAAGGTACTCAGAGTATAAGATGATGTAGATAGGCATTTGTGTTGCAAACACACAGCCATCTATTCTCTTCCGCTTATCCTTATGAGGGTCGCGGGGGGCTGGGGCCTATCCCAGGTACCAAAGGCGTGAGGCGGGCTACTACCCGGACAGGTCGGCAGCCTGATGCAGGGCATTCGCACTCACATTCACACCTATTAGCAAATTTATATTAATCATTTGACTTAACCCCACTAACTGGATGTCTTTGGGTTGTGGGGAGGAAGTCGGAAAGAAACCAGGCAAATACGGAGAGAACATGTAAACTCCACACAGAAAGCCCCTCACCAGGTGGTGGAGTCAAACTCAGGATCTTCTTGTTGTGAGGCAACAATGTTAATCACACAAATACCCATGATTCTTATATTATCACATTTTACTTTAAGTAGCATCAAGTGGGATTTAATAAGCTCATAGTGGATCATATTTCTAACCTGATTATTGTTTCTAAAATCCTAACCATAGCACATCTGAAGCTGCCACACCTCATCAGAGCAGATAGCAGTTTGTTCACAGTGTAGTCTAAAGCAGTTAGATTTATGCTAATAATTATACTAATTATATAACAAATTTGGACTTAAAACCATTTGACAGTCTCTTGTAATGATTGTATCCAGATGTGTTGTGCAGCTTTTATTTATCTATATATCTGTTATTTAGATTACAGTGTCCATTAATGACAGAAATAATGGTGCTGGAGAAGGATGGCACATCTTCTTCAATGAGGCCTCAGAAAGCAGCCACGCAAATTAGAAAATACACTGAATCATTTCAAGTCTTTTAAGTGGCAAACAGGATTGTGAAATGGTCAGCTAGATGGGTTTTGGTTTATAAATCCTGTGGTTACATTTTAGTTTCTCTCAGGAGACCTGATAGAAAGTTTTTCACCCAGTCATGATTGATTTTGCCTGCTGATTTAAAATGACTGAAACTGGAGGTTGGTAACCTACATAACCTAACTATTGTTAGTGTGTGTCACTTTTACAGCTGAAGTAATTAGATGATTGAACTGTTGGTTGACAGACACACATTCATAATGTGCTTTTATCTAACACAGTCACACTACAATGGATTGAGAGGATTTCGGGGTATTACCCCAAGATTTTTCAACACATGGACTAGAGGAGCCAGGAACAATCCTACAACCTTCCGATCGCTAGACCATCCACTTCACCTGAGCCACACCTGCCTTTATGCTAAAATTCCTTTGCTAAAAACATTTTAGTCCATTGTTAGGCAACATGATGATGTCATACTAATTGATAAAGCCCTTTATATATAACCTAAATTCCAAAAATGCTAAAAAAGTGTCATATTTGGTTCCGTAACTAATAACTTAAAATAAATAAGTGTTTAGGAGGAGTTGGGTGGTAAAAAAGCCCCCATGAACAGACAGATAATGTCTATTATATGTGTATTATTATTATTATACACGAGTATAGTATACTATTATTAGTATATTATATTGATATCCTTCAAGATCCTGTTGTTTTTGTGAAATATCTAAATCATCTATTTTCATTTAAAGGTTTTCATTTAAAAGCATTTAAGAAATTCAAAAATAATATGTTTATTTATATTGAGATTTTTTTTTATAATAAAGTTTGTATAAAGTATAGTTTGTTATTTTCATAGCAGGACATAGAGTTCTATGGAACTCAAGTGTATCTACAAATACAGAATAATATGAAGAATCAGCTAAATCTCGCTGACTTTGATTTCTTTCGTTCTAACTTTCAGCAACAAGATCCTCTCTATGGTTATTTTTCAGCTGTTGCTGGTCAGGTAAGAGACAAAAGTCAAAGTCTCAAAATCACTTCACTGATTTTGGACCTGATGAACTGTTGATGTAATGACCATTCATGCTTCTTTAAACCTTTGTAAAGTAGCTGATAGTTACTTAACCGTGTTGTGTATCCCACTTTGCCGTGTTTTCATAAACCCCGACAGGATGGACAGATCTCAGCAGATGAGCTGCAGCGCTGCCTCACGCAATCTGGCATCTCTGGCTCATACCAACGTAAGAGCAAAGGCTGTTTAGAATTTAAAAAGCACCTCAAACACAATACTGATTTTGGTCATTTCATTTTATATCTAAATTATATCTGTGCCTCTTGTTAAATAGTACTGTGGTGTGACTTTTGGTCATAGTTATAAAAACCTTTGCTCTAAAAATCATTTAGCATTAAGGGGAACTCTCTTGTTGGCAACCAGCAGTTTAATTGCTAACCAGTTTCACTGGTATTGTATTCAGTGCCTCGAGACCTCGAGAACTGTTTTGCACTGTTAATGAATTCAATGAGATAGCTTAAAAACACAGAACAGCCCATAATAGTTCTGCTTTTGAAGTCTTTTTGTATGTGACAGTTGATGCAGACAGGAAACATGGGGGGACAGGTGTTGGGTTAAGAGAACGTGGTTTGTTGTAGTTAGTCAACGTTCGTTCACATTTCTTTCTGCGTGATTTCACAACTGTGGTTACATACAGTATGAGGAGCAGTTAGTGTTTGTTTTTGTTCAATCTTTAAACCACCTTGTATACAGATTAAAATCAGTGTTTGTATCGGTCTGTCATACCTGTTAATAACGGTAATCTCCTTATTACACAGTTAATGTTATTTGTATATTTGCCCAGATGAATCCAAACATAGTTATCAGTTGTATCTTTATGAGCTTTGTTTCTTTCCACAGCCTTTAGCCTTGAGACATGCAGACTGATGATCAATATGTTGGACGTATCCTTCAGCTAATCATCCAAAAGACATGTTTAGTGGATTAACTGATATGATGACAGTTGCTAATGGAAAAACACTACGTGACACAGTGCGTTATAGGAAGGAAAGGAAACCATAACTTGGGTGATGTATTAAGGGTCCTTGACTGACTCTGCTATCTCAGAGGGATCTGTCCTGCACTATGGGCTTTAATGAGTTCAAGGACCTGTGGCAGGCTCTGAATGGCTGGAGGGGGACCTTCGCATCCTTTGACCGGGACCAGAGTGGGACAATAGAGGGCCATGAGTTGCAGCAGGCCATCAACTCCATGGGTAAGAGAAAATTAAAATTAAGTTATGACTTTGACAACAGTCAGGTGTCCACTGGAGCATTGCAGCATGTTTTGCTTGCTTGAGTTATTCCCACTTTTCTTACCAATCCCAAAGAGGTGCTGTATATGTACAAGTCAGTTTAGCTGTGATGAGGGATAGAATCCAGCATCCTTGTTCGATGTAAAAATACATGTCAAAGTTTTTCTAAACCTTATACATCAAATAGAAAGGATGTTATCTAAAGTTAAAATATTTTAGTGCAAAATTCTCCAAAAGTTCATACTGACCCTTCTCTGGACAGTAGAGACTACCTAGAAGGTCTCTAAAGGAAAAGGACTTTGAACTTTGTCCCGCATATTTCTGTGTATATGGACTATACATGCACAGACTGCCTTGGGTTTTAGAGTGGCAATAAAGTAGATGTTAGCCAAGTGCTATGACCATTAGATAATGTATGTGTGTTCATTCAGGTTACAGTCTGAGCCCTCAGGCTATGAACTGCATCATGAAGCGCTACAGTCTGAACGGCAAAATCCCCTTTGATGAGTTTGTGAGCTGCGCTGTGAGGCTCCGCGCCCTCACCGGTGAGTCGGTCAAGAAATGCATTAAACTGGACATAGCAGTAAATATTCTTGACAGAGGACCTTTCTTAGGCTCCTTGAATATTGCCTGATCTTTTTTTTTACGTGTATTTAAGTTGTAAACAGGATTAAGAAGACAACATAAAATTGTGTTCTTTCATGAGGTTTTTATAGATGGTCATACAGCTTTGTTAAAACAATAAAAGAAAAGAATACCCACAATGACAGAAAAGCAAAAGAAATAAATTGTGTAATAAAACTCATGTGGCTTTTTTTAATGTGTCTTTCTTTTTCAGATCAATTTCGAAGGAGGGACACAACCCAAACTGGCAACGCCTCATTTCAGTATGACGATGTAAGTTTTTTACAGCTGACGTGTTTCTTCTTTGTCTGAAGAGTTCGTTTTAATGCCGCGTTTTCTTGTGTCAAAATAAACACAGTTTATAATTTTGTCACCAAATGCTGGAGGGTATTTAATTTGAAATTTGTGTAGAGTTTGTATTAACAGTGTGATGCTGTTAGTTTGAAAGGCAGACAAAAAACAAGCCCTCTTACAAAAACAGAGCTCCTGGGTTGGAAACAAGACTCATGAACTGTTGTACCCAATTATACAAAGAGAATTAGAAATGAAGACTCCGAGACTCGAGACTAATTTCAGATAAAGGCTTTGGTCAGTGTTTAAGGAATAAGATGTTCATTATATAGTAAATATGTTCATTAAACCTAAATATGCTTTTTTTTTTTTTTTAACCATAATACAGCTTTTATTCAGACAGATTACTTAAAAACACTTGAAATAATTACAAAAATCTGATAACTATTTTTTTCAAACAATGTAAAACTGTGTTTTGATGACATCACAGAACTTTAGTTTGCCAGCCGAAACACTCGAGTTGGAAGTTGCATTAAAGTTGAACAAGTGAGACTAAAGTATGTTGGAAATGAACACTGCCACCCTGTGCTTGGAAATAATATTCCATGTGAATTCCCTGCTGCCACAATCCTGACTGTACTGTTGTTGACACTTGTTATACACTCAGCCTTTCCTTCTTGAATGGAAATTATTAATAACTTCTTGCTGTGTTGTTTTAGCAACATATCAGCTATTTCTTCACTACAGATGGGTTTAGCTCCTAGTTTGGTTCGAGGGGCTGGGCTGGACGTGGGACCTCAGTACCGTGTGTCGATCCCACAGAACTGTTCTGCATAATCTGGTTCCAAAACAGGATGTCAGTGCCTGTTTCTGAGATGTCTTGGCATCCTTTCTACAGATTTGTGATGCTGATTGTCTTTATATTTAGTATGTTTTAGAAATATATAGACATCTTGGCACATTTTAAGGTTATAAAGAAAACCTGTAAACAACAGTGTTTTATTTGCTACAGAAAAAAAAATCTCCTAAAGACTACAAAGACTACGGGGTAGCTGTAGCTCAGGTGGTAGAGCAGGTCATCTACTGATCGGAGGGTTGGTGGTTCGTTTCCTGGCTTCCCCTAGTCTGCATGCCAAATATCCTTGGGCAAGATACTAACACCAAATATGCATTGATTGATTTCTTGTTTCTTACAGTGGCAGCAGGAAGCTGCAAACACGCCTTAACCAAACAGAAACAGTTGCCTGGAAAATTGAAACAATTAGATACATTATTAAAGTTATTACACATCCTAATAAAAATGTGATGTAGTAAAGAAAAGAATTGCTGGAGAACTGTGTAAGAGTTGTAGAGTAACATATTATCTTTGTCTCCTTAGTTTATCCAGGTCACCATGAGCATTTGAAGAGGACAGCACGAAACAGAGGGACACCCACCACCTTTTAAAATCTTATATTAATGGCATTTTCTTCATATGTATTTTTACACACATTATTGTACAAAATGTCACTGAAACATTCCATTTGATCAAAAACCTTTTGTAAAGTAATGCATAGTGTTAAACTTAAGAACAAGTAACCTCGGTGTGTGCTAGTGTCATTTGAGTGCCTGTATACTGGAGCTTATTAGTGTCACTCTTACTTCTGCATGGGCTCTTACCACTAGTAACGATGTAAACCCGCAGGCTGGTCAGTGGCATGTGAACATTAATGGAATTAATAAAGAAATATATGAATTTACTTATACTTTGCTTCTATTTACTTCTGTTATCTTTGGTTTAAGTTTCTGTCCTTTTAAAGATATCTTTTCTGTCCTTTAAATGCATGCAAGACATGCAATTAAAGGACAAAAAGGTGCTTATAAATTCAGTGAAGCGTCAGGTTAATTACACTGTTTGTTATATTATTAGCTTGTGAGTTATTTTATTGGGATTTATTTCATTTGAACATTTAACATTTATATGTAAACTAGTTTTAGTGACTGTAAATATGTATCTAGAAAAACAAATGATTGCAACAGGTCTGCTTAAACTGATGCACAAAACCACAAAGTAGTCCCAGAGTATAGGTTATTTAACCCCCCCTTAAATAACATTTTAGCTTTTAGTCTACAGTAGTGAACTATATGGCATTGGGGGAAAGAGCAAAGGACCACATAGTAAGTAACAGTCTGTGTTGGGTCCACATTTATGAGACAAATAAGAACTGCATGGAAGCGCTTCAATTTGACACAATCAAAACAGAATCTTGCTCATTGTTTTATTTCCAATGAAGACTTCATGTAATCTTCAGGAGTTTATATTTTCCACAGTTTTCCTCAGCTTTTATGACTTCCATGTGTTTAATTATGTCAGCTTGACTTGATGGTGTCAACTTGTTATCCAGATAATTTTCGTTTTTTATGTTCTTCCTCATTTGTGAGAGAATCGAAAACACAGTATTTACCGTCAATGGGCTTATCTGTAATGATTAGAAGAAACTGTTAGAAATACGTTATAATAATTTGACAGCAAGCCTGTTACCATGTCTTATTTGTTTCATTAGCTTTTTTTTTTTTTTTCATATTTCCATTTGTACCATAAATGTAACTGCTATTTCTGTATTTCTACACCAGGGGTGTCCAAACTTTTTGCAAAGAGGGCCAGATTGGGAGGGTGAGATGTGTGGGGGCCAACCATTCAGCCTGAAATATTTTGAACCATTAACATTAAATGCAAATGAACGATTTTACAATATGTTTTTTCTTTTTTCAAACACAAATTTTATTATGATTGATTTATTATTAAACGTTTTCACCAAAATCATGTATTTGAAGAACATATAAAATGAAGAAAAAATAAACATCTAAATACAAAACACGTGAACAGGAAAATAACATTAAGAGTCAACTTATTCAAAAGTACAAAACATTGTGGGCCATATAAATCCGTACATCACTCGTTTATTAGGTTTTTAATTGACCATCAAAAATCCTCAAAAAACTACAATATGTTATTTTATTTTGAATCAGATATCAAAAACAAAAATGGATGCGTTTTCAATTTTAAACCAACAACCAGGATAAACAACGTGTATTCCGACTGCGATACTCGGTGTCATCAGGGTCCACGGACAAAGGAGAGGAAAAAAACATGATCTCCTAACAGCTGCAAAATCCCGAAAGCGGTGTTGAAACTTCTCAGCCAGAGAAGAGATGTCTGCTACATACCTCCTCATTTCTGTACTGATATTGGTTTGTGGAAAACTGGTCATCATTTCCTGCAGCGATGGGAAATGTGTGGTATTGGGCTGCGTTTGTGACAGGTGTCTTTGGAAAAGTAGCAGTTTGATGTGTGAATACAGTTGGCTTACCACAGCATTTAGCCCCTGAAGGCTCGTGTTCAGCGCGTTATGTCAACTAAAAACCCAAAATCAGCCAGCCAAACATGATCAGATGGTTGGTTGTAATTCGTATTAGTTAATAATTTAGAATATGATGACATGCATTCACAAAGAATTTTTACATTATCTTAACATTTATGTGTTTCAGTATCAACTGATTACTGTACTTCTCATATAGTTTCAGCTCAAATAATACATATACTTATGCGGTGAAATATGTCCTTGTCTTTTCCTTGGCCAAATAAATTCTTTGTACCCACATAAACAGCAAAGTGTTTGTAAGCTTTTTTCACTCTGGAACATCCCTTTGGAAATGAAATTATATCTCCAAATGTGTACTGAAAATAGTCAGATACTGACTGCATAACAAGAAAAATAGCAATATTTTCTCTACAAATAATAAAAGATTTGAATGAATGTTTTAAAATGCTTAATAATAATACATTTTTTATACATCCAGTAAAATACAATAACAACAGCACTGCAACAATAGCATGGGTTAGGTTTACATTTATTTGTTGTTATTCCAGTAAAGTAAACTGAAAGATTAGAGGTCAGGATGTACCACAAAGCTTTTGTGGAATATCGCTGATAAAATGGCAGGTGTCCAGATCTGGTACTTTCTTCATACTTACTCAATCATAGTATGAAGACTTCTCAACTGTAAACAGTAACTTCTAAAAGTATTTAGACATTTGCATTTTTTATCCAAGGTCAAATGTCACCATTGTCCCTACTGCCAAACGCACCTCAACAGATGATGCTACTCTTAATTTTTAAAATTGTGGATTTACAGCATCCTTAAGGGACACTGAATGCACACTGAAGGGAATTGTTTTGAATGAAATCTAAACACAGTGAAGTTTATAAAAGTAAAACTGTGAATACTTTCTACTCATGCAGCTTGCAAAAGTATTACTTTTTTTTTGTTCCATCAGAGGTTTTCTACCAGTCTTTAAAAAAAAGCATTTTACATGTTACATTGGCAGTCTTACACAAATAAATATGGTTTCTATGTGACATATAATTCAGATTATACAAAACAGAAATAAAAAAAGTAAGAACTTACATCACCGTTAATGTCTACTACTGTGACCACCAGAAGGTGAAATGTCAAAGCAACCAGGATAAAATTCCTCATTTTTGTAAGATTAAAGAATTAAGAATAAAGAATAAGCAGAGGGGGTCACATAAATTTCCAGAAGCTTCAAAATAATCCCATATAAGGCAAACACTTGACTGGTTATACAGTATCTTTTTCAAGCAGTACGTGACTTCTTCAGCATATTCTGTTCTTGCAGAACATGTCTTTGTGGTGAGATGACAGGAACTGGCAAATGCGGTCGCGATTTCAGTTTCACTTTCTTGCAGAACTCTGTGAGTTTAAAAGGTTACAACATGAAACAATCTGGCAGGTTCAATAGGTCATGTGTTAACAGTTTATAGGCACTTGTTTTAAATTTTTATTCTTTACACATAAATTGTTCTCATTAATGACAATTACTATCTCCAAAACTGTCAGCTGTATCATAATCTGCCCACACATATGTATGTATATGTATGTATGTATATATATATACATACATATATATTAGGGGTGCAACGATACACAAAATTCACGGTTCGGTTCGGTTCGATACTTTGGTGTCACGGTTCGATATTTTTTCGATACAAAAAAAATGTTCATGCCTTTTTAATTTTTAATTTATTAAAATTATAAATATATATTTTAACTCAAAAGTACAGGTTTTAAATTTAACCCTAACCCTTGTGCGTGTTTTTTATTTTGACAGCGAATGCGCACCTGCGGACCACTTATGTGCAGCCCTGGTTATTTAGCTCATCATATTGCAGCCACAGAAATTCTTTTGTCCATGAAACCATAAAGCTGCACTTTCTTTTTGCCTTATAGTCTGATTTGTCATAACTTCTCCGTTTTGTGGTAAGCTTTTCTTTGGCTGTCACTTCTTCACCCTGACCTGTCTTATTTGGCTCAGCAGAACTGAAATGCTTTTACACGCTCACTCACATAAGCTCAGCGATTCTCTGCGCGATCAACCTCTCACATGTTTAAGCTTGCTGCGGGAGATTTCACTTGTCATGTTTGCATAGTAAGCTAACGATTAATAAGACGATGTCAGAGGAATTGGTGCACAAATTATCATCACTCACAGATCAGTGCTGTCGCTCTCTATACACAGTTCGCACGATTGCAAAGTGAAAGCAAAAAAACAAGCGCAAATTCAAACGCGACTTCAATATGTCACATATTGACAGTGGCTCACCGATGCCAATGACATAATTACCCAGCTACATTTCTGAAAGAATGCAAAAGCATTGACATATATTTTTCCTACAATAGCCCGACGGGCAGGGAAGAGATAGATTTTGGTAGCCCGACTGAAAAAATCGCTAGCTCCGGGACGTCGGGCTAGCGATATTGCAAGCCCTGTATCTGATTGAGGAATCACTCATCTTTGGAAAAGAGAGTTTATTACAGAGAAATGGCTCTTTCCAAAATAAAAGCTATACTATCCGCTTCTTCTGGGCTATATTCTCAGCAGCATAAGGAGAATCATGTGCTAACAGCTGTCTAAATGACTCGGCTAAAGTTAGTAGCATGCTTGCTTTTTTTTGTCTGCTTCCACTTGTCTTTGCACTAGGATGATGTCGGCGTAAATGTGCAGTCATATTCGTTGTGTTCCCACTAGTGCTTTCAGGTTAATCTCGTTGACATGACCTTAATGCCACAACATGGCAAATCTCCGTTAACGAGCTACCGCCGATCGCTCTGTGCATGGGGCTAGACGGCAAACACGTTAACGAGCTAACTGCGCTAACACACTAGTTCACACCAATGTAATTGAGCATTGCATGGCACATCCAACATACTGTTTTACTTTAGTCCATGACTCGCTTACCTTCAGGGTCATACGTCACATGAAAACCAAAATAATTCCAAACGCCAGATCTGAATGAGGTTCAATTTGCCTGTTGCAAGTAGAGCTTAACTTCTGTCTCACTAGCTTGCCCTGCACTCTTCCTTCTGACTATGCTGTCTGTGTTGAGCGCTCAGTGGATCTGCGCTCGACAGTGCAGCCTAGGCGGAGTAGTCGAACACAGATTCACTGAGCGCTCAACACAGACAGCATCGTCAGAAGGAAAATTGATAAAATAAATTACAAATGTTGTATTGTTCGATACATATGCATACCGAACCGAAAGCACTGTATCGAACGGTTCAATATCGATACGAATATCGTTGCACCCCTAATATATATATATGTATGTATGTGTGTATATATATATATATATATGTATGTATGTGTGTATATATATATATATATGTATGTATATGTATATATATATATATGTATATATATATGTGTGTGTGTATATATATATATATATATACACACACACACATTAAATATATATTGAATTTATCAGTTCAATTTTGTTTTATTTATAAATAAAACAAAATTGAACTGATAAAAGCTAAAGTTAAAATGCAAACAGTCTATGCTGGTGATTACCACCACAAGAGTGACAATGATCAAGCTGCCTTCGCTGCCAATCATAATTAGTACTTATCAACATATAAATACGTATTTTTGTAAAGCTGTAACTGAATTTTTGGGGTAAAGCTTTATCAGAATATCTTTTGATACAAAGCCCAGTCGTTCTCGTTGATGCCGAAATTGATTAGATGACTAAGTTTACACGAATTCAGCTTTTAACAAATATAAAATGTTGAAATAGAGTATGAAATACTGAGCAACAACACAAACTACTCACTCATCAGAACATCATCTTTCAGGTCTTGCACTTAGCAAAGTCAGTAACAACTGCTCAGTCCCAAAGGCCTGGCACTGTACTTATTCTGCTCTCTTTTCACCTCCCTCTTTTGAGCATCACGATTATTTACAATCATATATATATCTCAGTCATAGTTGTCTATCTTAATCAGATGATGGTGGAATGAAACGTATTAATTCAAACTGTATTCAAACAGTCGCAACAATGACGACTTTGACTAGCAAATAATATTGATTCCAGCAGCTGGCAGTTCAGTAAGGCCAGATTATTAGAAGGAATTAAATAAAGATTTGATTAGACTCCGATGGCTCGTCACAGAGTGAAATCTCAGCGGTGATAGGAATCAAGTTTCAAGTTTTATTGTCATGTACAGATAAACAGTGTAGCCACATTTACCCATAATGAAATTCTTTGGCTCGTAAATCGAGGCAGGACCCTCTGGTGGCGGTGAAAATAAGATGGAGGCTTGGATGAAGTGACTTGCGTGAGGTGGGTTGCACATAGGTTTCTGCAAGGGAAAATCAAAGATGAGCGGTGTGATTTTAAAGTATGGTGCGTGGAGGGTAATTGGTTTGAAGAAGGTGGGCAGAAAGATGACTGGACTACAGCATTGAGGTTTACAGTGTGGGAAAGTGGAAGTGATGAAATGAAAAAGAGAATGTCAGATTAATTCCTGTATTCTCCTAAAAAAGTCCTAAAGCCAGGTATGATCTCATTGTGGTCCAGGAAACACACACTCACACTAGCTTAGCACATCAAACGCCACTCACTGTATTCCCTGATGATCAGTTTACTGAGTTTATTCATTACTGAAGGCACATAGGCATAACAAAACAAATACAAGGTGTTCAAGAAGAAAACAATTAATAAAAAGCAGTGCACAAATGTGTGATTATGTAATAGCACTTTCGTATTTAAGAGTTAATGTATGTGTTTTGTCATGTGTTCATGCATGTTTATTGAACTGTCTTATAACGGAAAAAAAAATTCATTTGTCAGTTGGTACGCGATGTGTGAATCCTGCATCTCCTGCTAGAAGCTGGAAGAACAGGCTGTTGTGTGACTATGTCATTTAAACATTACTTCATTATGAATCTCCTTAAATTATTTAACAACCCTGTTATGAGCATGTCCTGATAATAATGGAGCATGTTGGGTTTGGTTTTTTTGTAAAGGTATCAACTGTCCTATGAGTCAGTCTGAGGAAAAAGATGAGGGACTACTGCCCTCAAATGAGGAACATGGCAGCCAGGCAGAACGCGAAAGGTAAGGTGGAAATCTCTTTCAACTCCAAATCCTCAGATTTAAAGTTTTGGAAAATGTTTTGTTAGGTTGGGATTGGGTATTTTTGTTCTGTTCCTTGTCTTACAAAAACCATGTCCTTTACCTCTCAACTGGGCTCTTTTGGACATTTTAGAGACTGAATATGTATAATATATATACTATTATGAATTTGATCAGGCAGCACGGTGACACGGTGGTTAGCACTGTTGCTGCACAGCAAGAAGGTCCCGAGTTCAATTCCACCATCAGGCCGGGGTCTTTCTGTGTGGAGTTTGCATGTTCTCCCCGTGTTTGCGTGGGTCCTCTCCGGGTACTCCGGCTTCCTCCCACCATCCAAAGACATGCAGCTTGTGGGGATAGGTTAATTGGATAATTCAAATTGCCACTAGGTGTGAATGTGAGTGTGAAGGGCTGTCTGTCCCTATGATATGATATGCGACAGACTGGCGACCTGTCCAGGTTGTACCCCGCCTTTCGCCCTATGACAGCTGGGATAGGCTCCAGCGCCCCCCGCGACCCTGAAAAGGATAAGCGGAAGCGAATGGATGGATGGATGAATTTGATCATTCAGGGAACTATAGAAGGGATATTTGTACTTAGAAATGTAGGAAATAGTCAAAGCCAAATACTTGAAGTGATACTTTTTACTATTTTATATGAGATAAAGACAGTTCAAGAAAATATGTAGTTATACCCAGGCTCCATAAATATTTGGACAGAGACAACTTTTTATCTTGGTTCTGTACATTACCACAATGAATTTTAAATAAAACAACTTAGATGCAGATGCTAATTCGACTAAGATCAGGTGACTGACTTGGCCATTCAAGAACATTCCACTTCTTTGCTTTAATAAACTCCTGGGTTCCTTTGTCTGCATGTTTTGTGTCATCGTCCATCTATACATCTATAATATGCAGTGGCGGTCCTAGCCTGTTTGGCGCCCCGGGTGAACACTCCCTCTGACGCCCCCCCCCCCCCCCCCCCCCACACACACACACACACACACACACACACATAAAACATATTAAGCATTGTACATTAACATAAAACTGTTGTCGAAATTCACCAGAGAAACACACGCACACACACATGAAGAGAGGGAGAGTGCAAACGGCTACAAAAACAGCCATCATAATTCGTCATACATTGAGAACAGGACAAATCAACAATTGACAATGATGAATTAATATTAAAATCTGTAACATAATGTATTGTTTGGAGTTTAGTCTGTTACTGTTACTATTTTTACCATTTCTTCTTGGAGCAACTGTAACCCACATTATTTCCTTAGGGATTACTAAAGTATTCTGATTCTGATTGTTTCAGGATGACCTGCCATTATCCAATGACACATCTTCTTATCTGTATCTTTTGCTCGTTTCTCCTCCTCTTCTTTTCTATTTTTTCTAAACTGAGCACCTGATGGCTTTGAACTTTTCTTGTCCATCTTCCATTGGTTTTAATTTTGGACTGCAGTATGAACACAAATCCCCCAACTCGAGGATCACCACAACTTAATCTAATAGACCTACACCTTAGTTCACAGATTCACTTTGTCTAAGGTGTATTTCTGGGATTTCACACAACCCAGGATTCAAATCATGAATACATAATGGGCTTGGATTTACAACATTATGAATGAAAACATTATGAATGAAATGTGCTCTATTTGGAGGCAGCAGGTCTCCCTCCCCTTTCCACGGGTTGTGTGTGAGACATTAAATCATCAAAATATAAAATATAAATTTTAAATTGTTATTGATTCCTTTACCCCTAGTCCTAAAGTGTATATTTATTTTCTTACTCTTCTTATATTTATTGTTCGTTTACTTGCACTGCTGTAACTGGAGCCTCGTCGTCTCGTCTCTCTCTATAGTGTACTGCATGCAGCGGAGATGACAATAAAGTTTACTTTGACTTCAGCAGCGAGCAGGCGCACCGAGGGCTCTCGCGCTCACTTTTCGCGGAATTTCGGGAAAACATTGGTGCAAATCAAGGGCGTAGATTTGGCATGGACGGAAGGGACATGTCCCCACCAATATCCAGCGATTATTGAATTTATCTCCACCAATAATTTGATCTCTTCGAGTAAAGAAATCAAACCCGATAGAAAGAAAAAAATGATCTGTCAGCGTCTCATTCACCCAGCGGTGCAAAAAGAGTTAAATTACGTTCTCTACTGGAGTCCTACGTCATGTGACAAATATGGCCAATGTGATTGGCTGTGCCTTTCAGGGAGCTCTGTTTAGTTTTAGCAGCGGCAAACCTGCGCTGCGAGGACCTGCAAGGAGGAGAGGAGGACGGCAGCAAAACGGAAGAACCTGGATATAAGAAAGTATTTTTCAAAGAAACCTGTAAGTCACTTAAAGTCAAGTTCACTCATAATATGTGTCATGATAACGTTACAGGCTGAAAGTGTATGTAACCATGAATAACGTGTTTTGGAAACTAACTACACAACAGGCAGCACTATTACTTATCTCAGTCTCAGAGTAGCATTTCTAATTTTGATTGAAACTTTCAGAGAAAACGGCAGCCTCGAGCAAGCCAGGATATTAGTTTACAGAGGCTGTACCATGTACACCAGGAGAGACTGGACAATATAGATGTAAAACAAATATGCCAGCAGTTTATCTCAGTTAACGAGAGGCGAAGGCATGTGTTTGGCTCCTTCACATAGTGAACATACAGTTGTTGTGTCCATGTCTGTTGCTGTAACAGTAGTTCATGTTTAGAATAAAAAAAAATGCCAGCTCACTGATTTGATAGTGTGTCTAAAATGTTGCATAATTTTGCTGAGAGATCTTTTACTTTGTGGTAATCTTAGATTAGTAGTTTTATTGACAAAAACCACCAGATCATTCAGTTTTCCCTTAGTGCTAATGTATAAGACATGTTGGTGTACTATAACTGAAGTAATGTTGTTAAATCCTTAAAGTCATATTCTTTTATTGTCATGACTGTATTTGAAGCTATTTTTATTTTTGTATGATACCTGATTTATATGGAATACGGCTGAAGTAAACTAAAGTCTAAAATACTTAGTCATTTGTTTAATAGTAATTTAACATTATATAATTCACACATAAAACTATGAATTGTAATTTTAAATGGTTTAAAAGCATGTAGAATAAGATATGTAGGCAAGTATATTTCTCCTTTTATCAAGAAGCAAAGACAAAAAGGAAGAAAAAAAAAAAGAAACAGGGCATGGTTTGGTGGTTGAATCATCCGTCCCCACCAACGCCAAAACCAAATCTACGCCCTTGGTGCAAATTATAAGTCCCCTGTCGCCCCGCCCTCTCCTCCCTGTGCCGCAAGCAGCAGGCGCACCTAATATGTAACCCTGCCTAATCAGTTTGGCTGCATTTAGCTGGATGTGAGCAGACAGTATGTCTCTGAACACCTCAGAATTCATTCAGCTGCGTCTGTCCTGTGTCACATCATCAACAAACACTAGTGTCTCGGTGCCACTGGCAGCCATGCACACCCAAACCATCACACTGCCTGTACTGTTTTACAGATGATGTGGTATACTTTGGATCATGAGCTGTTGCACACCTTCTCCATACTTCTTTCTTGCTATCATTCTGTTAGAGGTTGATCTTGGTTTCATCTGTCCAGAAAATGTTTTTCATGAACTATGCTCGCTTTTTTATATGTTTTTAGTGTGTGTGTGTTTTTTCATTTTCTTTCTTTCTTTTAAGCAAAGTCCAGTCTAGCCTTTCTATTCTATCTCCTAAAGACTACAAAAGATATACATATACAGTCTGAAAGCCAGCATGGAAATGATTCATACTTGCATTCTTTTAAATGGCCACCAGGGAGCGACTCATCAATACCAAATATATTTTATAGTCCACAAATCTTTGGTCTGGCTGGGAAAGGGTTCATTCCAGTCTAGTGTAACATATTAGCTTTGCTTTATTAGTGCTCAGTCCCCACTAACTTCCAAGTGTAGGATATACTTTGCACATATACTTGTCCTTTTATATGTATATTTATTACTATATCTATATATTTATCTATTCCTACACTCGTTTTATATGAGTGCTTGATTTTTGTTGTATATTTGCTGCTATGACAACTCAGTTTTCCTCTGGGATTAATAAAGTCTCTCTGATTCTGATTCTGGTAAAGATGCTAAATGCACTCACTGTTTTTACCAGCTTGTTTCTAGCTGTCTCTGTTTGATGTTCAGAAAGTAATGCACAGTTGATTTCTAACTTTGTTTCTTACAGTGGCAGCAGGAAGCTGCAAAGGCAAATAACATAAAACACGGCTTAACCAAACAGAAACAGTTGTCTGAAAAACTGAAACATTTAAATACATTATTAAAGTTATTACACATCCTAACAAAAATGTTATGTAGTGAAGAAAAAAAATTACTGATTAACTGTGTAAGAGTTGTAGAGTAACATATTATCTTTGTCTCCGTAGTTTATCCAGGTCACCATGAGCATTTGAAGAGGACAGCACTAAACAGAGGGACACCCACCACCTTTTAAAATCTTATATTAATGGCATTTAATTCATATGTATTTTTACACACATTATTGTACAAAATGTCACTGAAACATTCCATTTTACCAAAAACCTTTTGTAAAGTAATGCATAGTGTTAAACTTACGAACAAGTAACCTCAGTTTTTGCTAGTGTCATTTGAGTGCCTGTATACTGGAGCTTATTAGTGTCACTCTTACATCTGCATGGGCTCTTACCACTAGAGTAACGATGTAAACCTGCAGGCTGGTCAGTGGCATGTGAACATTAATGGAATTAATAAAGAAATGTATGAATTTACTTATACTTTGCTTCTGTTTACTTGTGTTTTTTTTTTTTTTTGTCCTTTAAATGCATGCAAGACATACAATTAAAGGATTATGGTGCTTATAAATTCAGCGAAGCTTCAGGTTAATTACACTGAGTTATTTTTTAGTTATTTTATTAGGATTTATTTCATTTGAAGATTTAAGATGGTGAATATGTAAACTAGTTTTAGTGACTGTAAACATGTATCTAGAAAAACAAATGATTGCAACAGGTCTGCTTGAAATCATGCAAGAAACTACAAAGTAGTCCCAGAGTACAGGTTCATAGGTTTACAGTTACAGTGTTACCTTGAAAAAACTGGAACACCCGCACATTTTATCATTGCATTTCTTAAGGACAGTTGGACCTGTCCTTAATTGACCAGGAAGCACTGAACCTCCTTCCATTACTATTTAAAGAATCTGGTAATTTCAAGTCACATATTTCAGCACATAAATGTAATAGCATGAGAATTTGGTTGAAATCTAAAAAAGTTTTTTTGATGATGGATTTAGGATGATATGCAATATGCACACCTGGAAATGTAAGAGTGCTTACCGTTGATGTTCTCTTTTGATGATGGAATTCATTCAACTTATGAGACCCAAACGTATGTTTGGATATGAAATACAGATAATGAAATTAGTATGAATGCTATAGTTTAAGATTATGTATTGATTCAAATAATTTTTGAATTTCTCCATTGTAACCATCAATATAAACTTCTGTTCATGAAGAGTTGGGACCAAACTTACCCGCCTTACGGAAGTTTTTCAGAAGGATGGCAACCCCTACTGACCTTGAGGTTCCATGACTAAGATAATCTCCCCATGGTTTAAACCAAAAAGCATCATCAACTTTTACTGAGTTTCAAGTGTTTGTTTTCTTTCCTTTAAATATCTAAATGATTTCAGATTTAGATGCCAGATGTCAGTATCGTAAACACAGAATGAGTGTGAACTAAATTTCTTACTTCATAGATGAATTGTTTAATCTGTGTAAGATATGGTTTCAAGTGGACATCATCGTCCTGTGTTTTGGTGCGGTGACCAACAACCTGATTTAAGATGGTACTGCAGAAAAAATAATTATACCAGGTGTCTTAAATATTTATGTAGATGCTGAAAATGGCAGCCTCAGCACTGCATTTATTTAAATGCATTTAAACCCCTCTTGTATCTCACCACCAAATGGTTAATAACATTTAAGTCTAAAATATTGATGTAAATGGCACTGGGGGAAAGAATATTGGTGGTGCAAAAGCAAAGGGCCACATAATAAGACAGTATGTGTTGGGTCCACATTTATGAGACAAATAAGAACTGCATGGACGCACTTCAATTTGACACAATCAAAAACAGAATCTTGCTCAGTGTTTTATTTCCAGTGAAGACTTCATGTCATGTAAAAGAATGAATATAGAAAAGCAAGACAGGTTAAAAGTGTGGGAGTCCTTAAAACAGTGGTCCCCAACCTTTTTTGCGCCACGGACCGGTTTATGCCCGACAATATTTTCATGGACCGGCCTTTAAGGTCCGGGGGTTGGGGACCGCTGCCTTAAAACACTCTTAACACTGATCCTCAACTTCTGAATCCTTGTAAAGTTCTTCTAATATTCTTATGACTTCTTCATCTGATATGCTTTTCATTGCTTTCTCCGCTTTAGGTAATTTCTTTCCAAAGGACAATTTGAGAAAAAACCCTGCCTTGGTTCCAGGCTGTGAACAATAGAAAAGGAGGAAAAGCACTGTTAAAAGGAGGGTTATTTCAATTCAATTCAATTCAATTCAATTTTATTTATATAGCGCCAAATCACAACATAAGTTGCCTCAAGGCGCTTCATTATTTACCTTCTGTTCATCAGGTTGAAATTTTTTAACCATGTAATGAGCAAACACAGTAATACAATATTATTGTCACATACCTGCTTTACAAATGCTTTTCCATAACGCACCCAAGTTGCAAGATGTTCACAATTGTTGTTCAGGAGTTTATATTTTCCACAGTTTTCCTCAGCTTTCATGACTTCGATATGTTTAATAATGTCAGCTTGACTTGATGGTGTCAACTTTTTATCCAGATAATTTTCTTTTTTATGTTCTCCCTGATTTGCGAGAGAACCGAAAACACAGTATTTACCATCTTCAGGCTTACCTGTAATGATTAGAAGAAACTGCTAGAAATACGTTATAATAATTTGACAGCAAGCCTGTTACCATTTCTCATTAGTTTAATTTGCTTTTTTCATATTACCATTTGTATCGTAAATGTAACTGCTATTTCTGTACTTCTACACAAATAAGGAAAATGTACATCAGATACAAGACCCCCTTACTATGATTCTGGTTCACGTTTAGGTCATTTGTATACTTAATTATTTAGAATTATGATGACATGCATTCAGAAAGAATTTTTACATTATCTTAACATGCATGTGTTTCAGGGATTAACTGATTACTGTACTTCTCATATAGTTTCAGCTTAAGTAATACATACGTATGCGATGAAATATGTCCTTGTCTTCTCCTTGGCCAAATAAATTCTTTGTACCCACATAAACAGCAAAGTGTTTGTAAGCTTTGTTGATTTTGGCACATTTCCTTTGAAATGAAATTATGTCTCCAAATGTGTACTGAAAATAGAAAAAATGTTTTACCACCAGGTACTGACTGCATAACAACAAAAACAGCAATATTTTCTCTACAAATAATAAAAGATTTGAATGAATGTTTTAATTTGCTTAATAATCATACATTTTTTATACAGCCGCTAAAATACAATAACAACAGCACTGCAACAATAGCGTGGGTTAGGTTTACATTTATTTGTTGTTATTCCAGTAAAGTAAACTGAAAGATTAGAGGTCAGGATGTACCACAAAGCTTTTGTGGAACATCGCTGATAAAATGGCAGGTGTCCAGATCTGGTACTTTCTTCATACTTACTCAAACATAGTATGAAGACTTCTCAACTGTAAACAGTAACTTCTAAAAGTATTTAGACATTTGCATTTTTATCCAAGGTCAAATGTCACCATTGTCCCTACTGCCAAACGCACCTCAACAGATGATGCTACTCTTAATTTTTAAAATCGTGGATTTACAACATCCTTAAGGGACACTGAAGGAAATTTTTTTAAATAAAATCTAAACACAGTGAAGTTCATAAAAGCAAAACTGTGAATACTTTCTACTCATGCAGCTTGCAAAAAAAAAAATTATTCCATCAGAAATGTTCTGCCTGTCTTTAAAAAAAAACATTTTACATGTTACACTGCCAATCTTACACACATAAATATGGTTTCAATGTGACATATCATTTGGATTATACAAAACAGAAATAGAAAAAGTAAGAAGTTACTTACATCACCGTTAATCTCTACTACTGCGATCACCAGAAGGTGAAAGGTCAAAGCAACCAGGATAAAATTCCTCATTTTTGTAGGAAGAAAGAACTGTTTTGACGATCTAAGAAAACAAAAGTTTTGAGAAAATTTGAGAAACAAAACAAAACAAAAATACCTCCTAATATCTCTTTTTTTTTTCTTTGCCACAATTGATATACCAAATAGTCAGCTACTGGAGAAGTCATAGGAATAATAGTAAGCTCTTACCTTCTTCAGTGAGGTAGTGCTCATCCAATGAGGCAGAGGACAGTATCGTGTTATATATGATTTAGAACAACAGAACTGATCATATCAAGTCTTAGTCCAACCCATGTATGTGTCACATCTGTCTGCAAAAAAGGTGACAGTTATGTAAAGCACTTTTAATTTGCAAAGTAAACAATGTGAACATAATTCATCTGCCTATGATGGTTTTAAATCTTATTAGCACAATATGTGTGTGTGTGTGTGTGTGTGTGTGTGTGTGTGTAGATATGTATGTATATATATATATATATATATATATATATATATATATATATATATATATATACACACATATATATATATACATATATACACATATATATATACACATATATATACACATATATACACACACATACACATATATATATATATATATATATATACACAACAACACCCAGCACGCCCCTGCGGGCGGTTTATCCTTCAAGCTCGGGTCCTCTACCAGAGGCCTGGGAGCTTGAGGGTCCTGCGCAGTATCTTAGCTGTTCCCAGGACTGCGCTCTTCTGGACAGAGATCTCCGATGTTATTCCCGGGATCTGCTGGAGCCACTCGCCTAGCTTGGGAGTCACCGCACCTAGTGCTCCGATTACCACGGGGACCACCATTACCTTCACCCTCCACATCCATATGTACCATATGTATGTATATATATATATATATATATATATATATGTATATATGTATATACATACATATATGTATGTATGTATGTATATATATATATATATATATATATATATATATATATGTGTGTGTGTGTGTGTGTGTGTGTGTATGTATGTGTATATATGTGTGTATATATATATATATATATATATATATATCTACACACACACACATATTGTGCTAATAAGATTTAAAACCATCATAGGCAGATGAAGCGCACAGCGTCCAAAACGCTGTGCCAAAGTCAAACACTGCAGCATCACTGAGAGTTAAAAACTGTGTAAATTCTTTCATCTTTGATAAAATGATGAACATTTCTGCTTTACCAGGTATAACAATTAAGTTTAACATCCAGGCATCCTTGAAAACAATCAATTTAATGAAGTTAGAAGTTAGCAGGAAGTTAGCTCGCTAGTTTCCACCTAAACATGATGTGCCATTCTGACTGAGAGATTTCTGAAATAATTTAAAACGTACAGCTCTGCTATCACTTCTAACATAAATGAAGACAGAAAACTAAACAGCAGTGACTTTTGTAGGGTTACTGAAGTTGGACTAGCTGGTATATAATGATGTGCTATGTAATCGCTAGCGACACAGCTATGTTAGCATAACATAAACACAGCCAAAACGTCGGCTGCATCCTTCGGAGGCCGCATTTGAAGGCCGATTACGTCACAGTCAGGCGACGAAGGCTTTTCCAATTCGTCGATTCCTTCAAATGCGGCCGACAAATGCTTCCTTCCCCAAATTTGAAGGATGGGTCGGGTGTGTCCTTCGTGGCCCACCATATCAATTCAATTCAATTCAATTCAATTTTATTTATATAGCGCCAAATCACAACAAAAGTCGCCTCAAGGCGCTTCATAGATACAGAGAAAAACCCAACAATCATATGACCCCCTATGAGCAAGCACTTTGGCAACAGTGGGAAGGAAAAACTCCCTTTTAACAGGAAGAAACCTCCGGCAGAACCAGGCTCAGGGAGGGGCGGCCATCTGCTGCGACCGGTTGGGGTGAGAGAAGGAAGACAGGATAAAGACATGCTGTGGAAGAGAGACAGAGGTTAATAACAGATATGATTCAATGCAGAGAGGTCTATTAATACATAGTGAGTGAGAAAGGTGACTGGAAAGGAAAAACTCAATGCATCATGGGAATCCCCCGGCAGCCTACGTCTATTGCAGCATAACTAAGGGAGGATTCAGGGTCACCTGGTCCAGCCCTAACTATATGCTTTAGCAAAAAGGAAAGTTTTAAGCCTAATCTTAAAAGTAGAGATAGTGTCTGTCTCCCGAATCCAAACTGGAAGCTGGTTCCACAGAAGAGGGGCCTGAAAACTGAAGGCTCTCCCTCCCATTCTACTTTTAAATACTCTAGGAACAACAAGTAGGCCTGCAGAGCGAGAGCGAAGCGCTCTAATAGGGTGATATGGTACTACAAGGTCATTAAGATAAGATGGGGCCTGATTATTTAAGACCTTGTATGTGAGGAGCAGGATTTTGAATTCAATTCTGGATTTAACAGGAAGCCAATGAAGGGAAGCCAAAACAGGAGAAATATGCTCTCTCTTTCTAGTCCCTGTCAGGACTCTTGCTGCAGCATTTTGGATTAGTTGAAGGCTTTTCAGCGAGTTTTTTGGACATCCTGATAATAATGAATTACAGTAGTCCAGCCTGGAAGTAATAAATGCATGAACTAGTTTTTCAGCGTCACTCTGAGACAGGATATTTCTAATTTTAGAGATGTTGCGCAAATGGAAGAAAGCAGTCTTACATATTTGTTTAATATGTGCGTTGAAGGACATGTCCTGGTCAAAAATGACTCCAAGGTTCCTCACCGCGTTACTGGAGGCCAAGGTAATGCCATCCAGAGTAAGAATCTGGTTAGATACCATATTTCTAAGATTTTCAGGGCCGAGTACAATAACCTCAGTTTTATCTGAATTAAGAAGCAGAAAGTTAGCGGCCATCCAGGTCTTTATGTCTTTAAGACATTCCTGCAGTTTAACTAATTGGTGTGTGTCATCTGGCTTCATGGACAGATAGAGCTGGGTGTCATCAGCATAGCAGTGAAAATGTATGCTATGTCTTCTAATGATACTGCCTAAGGGAAGCATGTATAATGTAAACAGAATTGGTCCTAGCACTGAACCCTGTGGAACTCCATAATTAACCTCAGTGTGTGAAGAGGACTCTCCATTTACATGCACAAATTGGAGTCTACTAGATAGATATGATACAAACCACTGCAGCGCAGTACCTGTAATACCTACAGCATGTTCTAATCGCTCTAATAGGATATTATGGTCAACAGTATCGAACGCTGCACTAAGGTCTAGCAGGACAAGCACAGAGATGAGTCCACTGTCAGAGGCCATAAGAAGATCATTTGTAACCTTCACTAAAGCTGTTTCTGTGCTGTGCTGAGCTCTGAAACCTGACTGAAACTCTTCAAATAAACCATTCCTCTGCAGATGATCTGTTAGCTGTTTGACAACTACTCTTTCAAGGATTTTTGATATGAAAGGAAGGTTGGAGATTGGCCTATAATTAGCTAAGACTGCTGGGTCTAGAGATGGCTTTTTGAGTAAAGGTTTAACTACAGCCAGCTTGAAGGCCTGTGGTACATAGCCGATCATTAGAGATAGGTTGATCATATTTAAGATCGAAGAATTAATTAATGGCAGGACTTCTTTGAGCAGTTTTGTAGGAATGGGGTCTAAAAGACAGGTTGATGGTTTGGAGGAAGTAATTATTGAAGTTAACTCAGAAAGATCAATTGGAGAAAAAGAGTCTAACTTAACATCAATGGTACTAAGAGTAGCTGTAGATAATATTACATCTGTGGGATGATTATTGGTAATTTTTTCTCTAATGATAAAAATCACCATATCTACTCAGGTTAAACATGATATATAAGTCACTCGGATAACTTAAAAATGAAATTGTTTGGCTTTTTTCAGTGTTTTATTTGTTCCGGAGTAAATCGGTTTGGCTGAGATCAAAGTTATTAGATTAAATAAAATTTTATTAATCCATTGGGTGGGTTCCTCCGGGATTTTCACACAATAAACGTCAAACAGAAAACTAATTAAACAGAAGTGTGAGATGGTGGAGAATTTACGGCAGTGTCCTGTTATATTTTAGATAGCAAGGAGCAGAAGGCTGAGTTTATTAAACTCCACTGACACAACGGTGACGCAAATCTGAAGGCTAGACCGTCCCATTTCACAGCCTCACACTTCCGGCCTTCCCGGCCCATGTAGACCGTGAAGGCCGGGTCCTCCGAAGGATGCAGCCTACGTTTTGGGACACAGCTAGTGAAGCTGGAGGATGAATGCTAACTTTTTTGGCAGGATGTTGTAAACAGACCAAACTTCAGTCAGGAGAACAACTGAGATAATCCATCCACAATATGAGGTTAGTCATTAATATACTGCAACAACATGGGAATAAAGCAGCTGCCAGAGAATTCAACATTAATGAATCAATGGAGGAATCAAGGAATCAAGGAATCACGTGGAGGAACCAAGAAGAATGAGTTGAGTAAAGTTTGACTTATCTGCCTGTTTTGTTTTGCTTAATGCTCCTTATAATCCAGTGCGCCTTATGGTGCAAAAAATACAGTACTGTCATGAACTAGCTGTGTGAAGGCAGATGAGGGCCAAATGCAAAACTCACGGAGACTGAAGCTGTTTCCGTTGTCGTTTTTCCTATTTCCGTTGTGTTTTGTGTGCTTTTGCAGCGTTTTTCTTATTGCTGGTGTTTTTTTTAAGTTCCAGTCCGTTTGGCCTCTCAGGGCCACCGTAGATTCAGATAATAACACAAGGATTTCATCATTTGTGAAACCACGCTGAAAATACTCAGCAATTTGTGCATTCATGAGCAGAGATGGGCAGTAACGTGTTACTTGTAACGCGTTACTTGTAACGCGTTACTGTAAGCTGATTACTTTTTTCAAGTAACGAGTAAAGTAAGGGATTACTATTGCAAAATCGGTAATTAGATTACCGTTACTTTCCCGTAGGAACGCTGCGTTACTGCGTTACTAAAACCGTGATTTTTTTGCGAGAATGCCTCACGACAGTAACGTAAGCGAGTGCGACGTTTGTGACAACAGCTGTGTGCAGATCAACAATGGATCATATATCGATTGTGGGAGAGAGTATGAGCGTGCAGCGTTTAAAGCGTGGAAGTACTGACCTTACTTTGAGTTTGATTCCATAAAAAGTGACAAAAACATTAGCATCCGTTGTGCGTGGGAAGAAAACTTTTTACAGCGAAAAAAACCCCTAAACTTCCAAGCAAGCACCGAGTGCGCTACGACGTAATGGGAAACTCACAGAGAAACTCGCGGATTCTTCAACTGACCGCAGCACACCTGCACCAGGGTAAACCTCCGCCTACCCCACTCCTGCTTTACAGGTGAAAATAGAGCAACAGGACTGCTGAGTCTTTGACTTTATTTATTTTCTGCTGTGTTTTACTTGCATCTATTTGAAAGACTGAGTGTAAACACAAAAAATATTTTATTTTATGTGCTGGAATGTGCAGAAAATAGGTTTAAATGTTAAACTAATTTATTCAAGTCAGAGAATGTTGCATATAATTAAATTTTTGCTTGATGCATAAAGTTAAAAGATTAAAACTGATAAAACAAGTTAAAAAAGGAGACTTTTCCATTTGATTACATTTTGTATGATGGATTATGTAGAAAAAGTAGAATTGGGCTGAAAGATCTATCGCTTTATCACCTATTCAGGTTGTAAATCGTGTTTTTAAAAAGTAACTAAGTAACTAAGTAACTAAGTAATTAATTACTTTTGAAAACAAGTAATCAGTAAAGTAACGGGATTACTTTTTTGGGGGAGTAATCAGTAATTAGTTACTGATTACTTTTTTCAAGTAACTTGACCAACACTGTTCATGAGTGGCTGTAATACTGGTAGTTCAGCTGTAGCATTTGTAGCTGAGGGCTTCAGCTTCTGGGTAACAAGGAAATGACATCATTCATGTAGATTACTGATTGGCAGCGCTAGCTTGAAATTTTGAGTTACTTTTCTCAAAATTTCGAGTTAATAAGTCAAAATTTCGAGCAAATAACTCAAAATTGCAAGAAAGATAACTCGAAATTTTGAGTTATGGATACTTTTTGGGGGGTTTTTTGTGGCGGAAACAAATGGGTCGTTACCTACATTTGGCAAGAATTTCATGTCAATGGCACCTTTGGAAATATATTCCCTTAGAAAACTGGCGATGAATTCAGTACTTATTTTACCTGCTGTACACCCTAGTGAACTCTCATGTCTAAATATAGAAATAAATTTAAAGAAAACATTTCAGTGGAATTGTGGCCTCTGACTGAATACACTTAGGTCTATTTGTTGGGCAAAGACATACTTTTTTGTACTTTTTCCTCCACCAGAGTAGATTTAAATAAAAAAAAAAAATGAAGATGTCATTGGAATCTTGCAGGGAGTGCCTAGTTGTGGCCTGTTTATGGTGAAATGATGCTCTTTCTACTTCCAGATTATAGCCCCAGCAGTGCTCATTGGAACTGTACGTACTTTAGTATACTTCAATACCTTTAAGCTGGTGTCATGACTTTCCATGCTTTTTTTGACCTCCCTTTCTGCATGTGTTCAATACTTTTTCAATATAGCATGACATCAATATTATGTTTTTCTGTTTGCAACCAATACAGGACTTTGTTAAATTTCTTCAAAGCTGAAAAATCTGCACTTCAAACACATTTAACCTTCCTCTCGTGTTAGCTTTCTGTTATCATCTCTTATGTTAGCGGGTCGGTTTTGACCCGTGAATTAAATCAGCTATAAAATATACTAAAAACAATAAGTTATCATCCAATTTGTTTCTCATCTCTTGGTTACCTTGTTAGGCTTCCTTATCCATGAAAATGTTGGTTTTAACACTTTTGGCATGGGCCTCTGGGTCTTTTTTTGTCACTATACCCCTCGATTTCAATTAAAAAAAAATTGTAAAATTAACCTCAAGAGAATCATATTAATAAATAAAAGGTTTCTGTGTTACCTGAGTATTACTGAGGGGTATAGGACACATCTCTTAAATAAATCTGTTTTATTGATTTTTTTCATTTTAAGATTAATAACTAAAATGACATCTATGGTGTTACGGGTCAATTTCGACCCATAGACATTTACATCAAGAAAAGACAAAAAAAGTTTGTTTTTTTCAGCAGTAGACCTTTAATATAAACTGAAAAAAAAGAAAAAGTCCACTCCTCCTTTGTTTTGGTTATAGCCGTGGGTAATTGTGGGCTTTTTATCACTTCCCAATGATACAGCTTCACCTCAGTTTCCTTTGTGAAGTTCTTGTCCGAGGTCATATCTGGTAAAAAATAAAATAAAATAAAATATCACAGCTGATATTGTGATCCTGCAGTCCAGTGGTCATATGGAGGACCACACATTTTCATTGTTTCTTCTCAGGGGTGCCACTCGCAGCTTTGACTGTGAAAATCTGTACATTCCAGGCATAGTTGGTTTTTGCATCACAGGCTTCCCAGATTTTTCTGCCGTTTTTCCCTGGCTTACATTCCCTGGCTTCCCTGGCTTTATCAAATGTGTGAAGTGACATCGTTGCCCAGAAAATGTTTCTGCCTGTCGATGCATCCCATAGACGATCAGTGGCCTCATTGCAGCATCTGTACACTCCAGCAAGAACAATGAAAGCATCCAGGTATTCCTCATCATGTCGCCATGGACTTTTTTTTCCTTCAAGGTTCATCATAGTAATGATGATTCTTTCTAGTGACAATGGCATAAATATCTCAAAACATCTCTTGATGTCACTGACTTTGGTCAGAGCAAACCTTGTGATTCCAGGGGTCATTTTGATGACATTTGCAGCAGCTGCCCTGCCATGTACATCATGAGGTACTGAGCTCCAAAAGATCTTACCATTTTTGGACTTGAATCTTTCAGCAGGAGTAGCTTCAGCACCAGTGACCTCCACCTCTGATCAGATGTGTCTTCTGGATGATAGTCCACATTGTCTTCCTCCTTAGAAACCTGCCCATCTGAATCGCTATGCTGCTCTGTGTCCTCTCCTTCATTTTCACCAAAAATATGATCCTGAACTTAGCTCACTGTGAATCTTCTTCTCATTTTTTGTATGCTGCAAATTGTAAATGTGCACTCTGGAAGTCAAATGGCCACTCAAATAGTGAATTCACCTCACATGCCCGTGTTTATTTTGTTTTGTTTTTGTGCAGGTATACTGCAAAAAACATGCAAAATAAGAATCCCCTAAAGCTCATATGATTAGGAGAGGCGCTTGCTGTAAGTGTTTTACCTGACAGTGCACTTATGATTTCAGTTTTGGCTTTAATTATTGCTTTATACTCATAATATTATACCTGGGTCGAAACCGACCCTAATAACACAAAGGTCATAATTTCAACTAGGGCATTTTATAATTTAGTGAAAATATTTTTTTTTGTTTTATTTTGTGGAAATAGAGGTTCCTGACAAAGTCAAAAAGCCTTGATACAATAAACAAATGTATGTGATTTTTTTATGCATTTGAAATTTAAAATGGGTCGGTGCCGACCCTAACACGAGAGGAGGGTTAATTAATTTTTTTTAAACGTCCTTTCTTTTCTGCAATTATTATTATTTTCTCTGATTCTGAGGGGCACAAAAACATGCTTATAAATGTTAACAGTCATTTAAACCTTACCATCTCTTGAGTCTGTGTCTACAGGTCTCATCAGAAATCTTACCATGGGTTTGACAGCTAGGTCTGCCTGGGGATTCTGGCCTGTGACCTGCAGCAGGAATGAAAAGCAAGCTGCTGAGGCCTCATCACATCTTACTCCTCATCACCAGTGTTTTTCATATTCAAACTTCAAACCCAACTGACTCAAGTGACATCAATTGCAAACATTTAACAGTTTTCATAAAACTACCCCTGGATACATGCTTAACTTTTCACATTTGCATTTGCACAACACCACACCTCTACACCGTTTTCTTTTAGAGTTATCTGGCACATGTAAAACACTAGAACATTTGACTGATATGACCTGAACTGTATTCAAATCAGAAGCTAATGAGAAGCTACTCTGATAATTATGTGCTTAAATTAACAGTATATCGACATGTTACAAAACTCGGTGCTGTATAACTATTAAGAAAATAAGTTGTGGGATTTTCCTATCCTATCAAAATCCAATTCCCTTTTTCTGAACCTGAAGCTAAAATAGTAAGAAGACAGTCAAAAACATTTCTTTTCTTTTAACAGGGGGTCCAGAAATGAATGCAACGTGGTGAAATCCTGCCATGTAAGAGAATACAAACACAATAGATCAAAGTCAAAGGAGCTTGCAAAGAAAAGCGTCTGGACTTCTTTAAGTTACTTGAAGACGTTTCACCTCTCATCCGAGAAGCTTCTTCAGTTCTAAGGTCAAATGGTGGAGAGTCCCAGATATAAACCTAGTGGGAGTAACCCCCCACAGAGGGACAAAAGGACCCCCTGATGATCCTCTAATCGCCTGAGTCAAGGTGGGAAACTGGGTGTGGGTCCCAATCAGCCAGAGGTTTCGGGTGAGTTCATTGTGAAACCTGGCCCCACCTTATCATGCGAATTCCTGAGATCAGATGGCCCAGGATGTGAGTGGGCGTTAAGGCGTCTGGGAAGGGATCTCAAAACTGGATTATAGATGGCAGACAGTTGGTGTCGTAAACCACCGCCTCTGTTCAAAGATGGTCGCTCACAGTGGACATAGATGGCTTCTTTCACTCCTCTTTCAAACCATCTGTCCTCTCTGTCCAAAATGTGAACATTGGCATCCTCGAAAGAGTGTCCTTTATCCTTAAGATGCAGATGGACTGCTGAGTCTTGTCCTGTGGAGGTGGCTCTTCTGTGTTGTGCCATGCGCTTGTGAAGTGGCTGTTTGGTCTCTCCAATGTAGAGGTCTGGGCATTCCTCGCTGCACTGTACAGCATACACCACATTTTCACCACAACATTTTCTTTTCTTTGCAAGCTCCTTTGACTACGATGACCTGGATGACTGAGAACCTTCACAGACACAATAGATCAAAATGTTAAGCTTTAGGAGAGTGGGGATTCTTGATTTGTTTAGGATCTGATCCTCTACAAACATACAGAACCTTCTATTCTCTGTCCTACAGTCACTCTAGTATATACAGTGGGTACTTTAATTGCTATTGCATGTACATGACACACATTTTGACCCAGCAAAACTTTTGTTAAATAAAACAAATAAGGTGTTTTTTCACCTGACTGAAGTGCACCTCTTAAAATCTGAATATAAAATCTTTCACTCCAGTCATTGTAGTGGCAACTAGCAAAAGCAATGCCTGGAGTAAGGACCTGCTGTATATGTAGCCCTTAAAATATCACCACTCAGTGCAGATAACAATGTAACATTAATATCGTATTTTTAATAATAGGATCAAATTTGGAGCCTGTGTTCTTTTGTGTTCTAGTTTGTAAAGTTGATCCTATTAAAATACTATATACTGTATAATACTATATACTATACTTAAAAATACTATATTGTTATTATATTATTATTAGCTATGGATGTGGCTACTTTAATGGCTGCATATACAGCAGGTCCCTAGATACTCAAATCATTGCTTTTGAAAGACATCTTGTGGAATTTGTTAGACTTGTTTTGACACAAACCTTTTAGAAGCTACCTTATTGTTATGATTTTAGCACCAAATTATATAAAACACTCCATCGAAAAGATCAAGAAAGTGATTATAGATATGTTCATTCCAATTAAGGATTTTAATTGCATGTGGTAAAAATAGAATGTTAATATGATCAGCAGTTGGAGGAAAGCCTTTAGACCCCATGTCCAGATCACGTTTCATCTCCTGCACCTTTCAGACAGCTCCCTGTAAGAGATATTGCTTCTCACATCACCATGGCAACTATCTCTTATCCCCTGGTCATGGTGGTAGTTTGAGAAAAGGGGGGAAGAGAGTATTCTGCAAAACGAGAATTTATAGCCCTGTTTTTCTCTAGCGGGGTCAGCCTCAAAGTCTTGTATCTTTTGGTGCTACCACCAGACCATCCCCGTCAAGTTCCTCAGAGAAGATTTCTCCCTGTTTATATCTATTAGTGTCTGAGTGTAGCAGTCTAAATCCAAAACTATTCTACAATGCTTATTTATGTGCAGTAAAAGGATAGCACATAAATGTGTGATACAAATTATGAGGTAATTGTGTAATATAAAATAATGGGGGGTATATGAGCCTTAAGGAAAAAAAAATTAATTCTAACAGCATGTCAATAATAGCACATAACTATTGGATAAGCTTCTCATTAGCTTGTGATCTGAATACAGTTCAGGTCATATCAGTTAAATGTTCTACTATTTTACGTGTGCCAAAAGAACACGGTGTAGAGGTGTGGTGTTGTGCAAATGCAAATGTGAAAAGTTAAGCATGTATCCAGGGGAGGTTTTATGAAAACTGTGAAATATTTTCAGTTGATGTCACTTGTGTCAGAAGGTTTTGAAGTTTGAATATGAAAAACACTGGTGATGAGGAGTAAGAAAGATGTGATGAGACCACAGCAGCATACTCTTTGGCTGTATCCCAATTCAGGGTCTGCAGCCTTAAAGTACGCAGCCTCAACGATCCTCAAGGGCCGCGTACTCAAAGACTGCTAAGGCTGGAAGTGCGAGGCTTGTGAAATGGGACGGTCTAGCCTCTGTTGCGCTGCCCAGGTTGCCTAGCAACCATGATACTAACAGCTGGAAACGTGTCATACAGCTTTGTTTGACAGAAATGAAGGAGAAAATCTTTTGTTCATTTGTTTCTTTCTTTCTACATGAGCTTTGATCATTCTCTGTAAGATTAAGGTCAGCTATTGAACGGCGTATATTTTAAAGTAAAGGCTTTAAAACCAAGTTAGTACAAACGTCACTAATGTCACATAACTTTGCCGACATGTGGCCAACAGTAATGTTTTCATGTTCTTTGTTATTAAACATTTGCACATAAATAAGTGACATAATATTCAGTACTTACTTAAAGTTTACTCTTTGGGCGCCCCTCATCCGCCATTTTTTTTTTCGACAAAATTATCCACACGCACCGCCGCGCTATGCATTCTGGGATATGTTGGGCCACGAAGTCTACACTGCCACAGCCTTAAAATTCAGGGAAATGAGGGACGCATTTCAGGGCCACATTTCGAGCAGCCTTTGAATTGGGACAGCCTTCGGCGCGCCGCTGTGACGTAATCGGCCTTGAAATGCGTACTTTAAGGCTGCAGACCCTGAATTGGGATACAGCCTTTATTTCTGCTGCAGGCCAAAATCTCCAGGCAGACCTAGCTCTCATCCCTATGATAACCTTATTGCCACCTTATTTGTTTTATTTAAACATAACAAAAGTGTTGTTTGGTCAAAATGGATCTCATGTGCATGCAACAGCTTCTCAGATTTTCAAGCCAGGAGTGTCCCCCAAGGTATGTGTGTGTGTTTGTGTGTGTGTGACCCACCCCCTTTTTCACATCTTTTGCTCTTAGAACTGAAGAAACTTCTCGGATGAGAGGTGAAACGTCTTCAAGAAACTCAGAGAAGTCCAGACGCTTTTCTTTCCCAGCTCCTTGGACTTCTTTGACTTAATGTTAATTGCACAGTCCGAGAAACTGCAAGCTTTGCACTGTAGGGATCAACTGTGTTTGCAAATATTGAGAAAACTATCAAATTATTATTTTTTTTGCATGTGAGAAAAAAAAAATACAATCCAAGGAAAATATTTAACCTCACATGCACAATTAAATAGCTTGAGAACAAATTCAACAACCACAGAACTTAGCAGCCACATGCATAAAGTAGAGCATTTCCATTCACTTTAACGGAATGTTTTTTTGTTTGTTTGTTGTTGTTGTTTTTTACAGCAATAGCAGATCATGGAGCAGCACAGAAGTTTGAGATTTTGACTCTGACGGACTCAAGTTAGAGTCACCGTTTGCACTGGAAGGTGGTGGCTTCCTCCTCTTCACATTTGTTGCTCCCTTGCAGGACTCCAGGCAAAGATGAAAAGTTTCTGGAAACTGTTCATTGTAACTTTCTGTCTACCATTTGTAAATACAGGAAGGAACTGCTGGATCATGCTGGCAACCCTGTTAACCACAGATCATGTTGTCATTTCATTTGATTTCTAATCACACTGCAATACACTTTCAGATAAAAAGGTTCATTCTGTTCATTTAGACACCGTCTTGAGTAACTGCAATAGAGATTAGATTAGATTAGATTAGATTAGATTAGATTAGATTAGATTAGATTCGATCCCTTGGGTGGGTTCCTCCGGGAAATTCGGTTTCCAATAGCACAGCACCGACAGAAGTTATAGAATGTGAGCAGAAATATACCATATGTACACATATATAAATACAGAGATATATATAAATACAGAGCATACAAAAGGGATAAATAGAATAAATAGGATAAGAATACAAGGGAATTGCACATTTCAAGTATTGTGAGTCTATTGCACTGTTGGATATTAACAAAAAGTATTGCACAGTGAAAAGGCACTACAGCTTAGTTGTCCCGCCCCCTTCGTCCTCCTGTTTCCCCTCCCTATCCCCTCCAGAGAGGAGTTAAACAGTTTGATGGTGTGTGGGACAAAGGAGTTTTTAAGTCTGCTTGTTCTTGTCTTTGGGAAAAGCAACCTGTCACTGAACAGACTCCTCTGGTTGTTTATGGCCGTGTGCAGAGGATGCCCAGCATTGTCCATAATGTCCAGCAGTTTCTTTAGTGTCCTTTTCTCTGCCATTGTCCCAACAGTGTCCTGCTTCATGCCAACCACAGAGCCAGCCTTCCTGATCAGTTTTTCCAGATATATCAGTTCATTTGCATTTAAGTGTGCTTATACTACATATTTGTGTTTACAACTTTCATGAATTAAACTGTGTGTTATTCTGTGTTCCTTGAAATGGTAGTGACACCTCAACTTACCCATGCAACTTTACCTTTTCAATGTTGTATCTAACAACATTGTATGAAGGCTTATACATCAAGGCTTCCAAAGCGCAGCCTCAATTCATGCTCACATCATCCGCCATGAGGATGTGGTCCAAGCTAGTGAAAAAAATAATTGTGAAAGTTTTAATGTGGAAAATCACGTAATTATGTGTGAATATCTTTGCATCATAAGTCAAGTACTTAAATGTGCTGTTTGGGGTTGTTATAAGTTACTTTTAAAGTTTTTTTCATTTTTTGTTTCACTTTATCCATACGTCACTGTATGCAGACGAGACAGACAATGCCTTGGATGAACTTATGCAGAACATTGTGGCTGGCATGAACAGAGCATGAACTGTTTTGAAAAGAGCTACATAAATAAATAAAGTTATTATTACAGGGCATTTGATCTTTTGACATAATCATATTGAAACAAATAAATAGTCTGGTCACTGATTGTTGTGCTAAAAGATCAGCTGTTATCCAAGATGCTACGCTCTGCAGTTGGTTTGCCTCTAGACCTTTCTGTATTTCTATGCATCGATCCTTCCCCTAATTCTGGCAAGTTTCTGCTGCCTAGCAGTGCCCCCTACTTCTCACCCAAACTGTTTTGTCTCTAACATTTCATTTTTGTATCTCCAGACATTAACTTTTCACACCAATCACCCCATTGTACTTGTTTAAAACACTTATCCTCAGCTTCTGAATTCTTATAAGCTCTAAAATCTTTGGGAGTTTGTTATGTTTTTCACTGCTTTACCTGCTTCAGAGCACGACCTCTCTCCACAAATCAATTCAAATTTCCTCTGAATCGGTTCCAGACTACGAACAACAGCAACAGGAGGAAAATTGTTGACACACCGCGAAGAGCAAAGAGGCCAAGCCGTTACTGAGACAGTGAGCTCAGGAAGAGTGAAAGCAAACATGTTTCCAGCGTCCAAAACAGCAGGACTCTTCCTGTGATCACCATTAAAACATTTACTGGGAAAAAGCTAGCGAGAGTCCTGTATCAAAGCACCTGATCAACAAACGCTGACATTAAAAAAAAGAAAACTTTGTGTCATTTGACCCAGCGTTTTGAGTTTTAATATATTTGAATGTTTATGGTTTATGTTTTAGTTCATGTAGTTATTTTTAGCTTATCTATTTTGTCTAGGCTGCCCAGTTATAGTTTATTATCTATTAGACTCCCCTTGTGTCTTCTCCCCTTGTGTTTATGTCTCCCGCACCCTTCATGTGTTTCAGTAATGTCATTGTCTCCCATCTTCTCCTCTTGTTTACATTTTGTGTCCCTTGTGTCTCAATTCTTTCATGGTTGATTTTCAGCAGCCATCATATTCTGTTTGTGCTTGGTTATGTCTATGTCGCCTCTCCAGTTCCCTTTTTTTTCTGTGTGTATTTATAGTGCGCGTGTTCCTTGTCACTTCGTCATGTTAAGTCCACTTGTCTCAGTCTGTCACGTGTTTCATGTCTGCGTGTTCCATGTTGTCAAGCTTGTGTCATGTCTGCGTCCGGTTATGTTTCCTGTTTTATTTTGAAGAGGTCTGGTGTTCCATGTTCATTGTGTTTATTTTTACTTCCTCTGTAGCATCATTATGTTGATTCATATCAGCTGCTTCCCCATGTGTTTCCACTTCCCCTGATCACCTCCTTTGTGCATTTAGTCTGTGTGTTTCCATTCATTTCTCGTCCAGTTGTCTGTTATCCTGCCTTGTTTCCACGTCATGCCATGTTTCTAGGGTTTTGATTTTATGCTAGGACTTCATGTCAGGTTTTTATGTTCTTGTTCATGTTTATGTTCCATGGTTTTATATGTTTAGCCTAAATTCAACTAGTTTTGGTTTTAGTTTTCTCCCTTTGCCTTTATATTATTTTTGCCAGCCTTATTAAATGGCTGTGTTTTTTTATTACGTCAAGTTTTGTCTCTTTGTGTGTCTGCACTTGGGTCCACCTCCTCACTCCACATAGTCAGCTTCTCAGCCAGACTGCGACACTTACTAAATAAATAAAATTGAACTGAATATCCCCTTGAAAGTCTACAAGAAAATGTGAATGCAGTATGACAACCATCATTAGAAGGAGGAGCAGGAGCAGTACACTCCATGGAGAAGGTAACTAGGACTAAGATCAACCCTATTCCTTAACCTTACACTAAAAAAAAGTCATAATGCGACTGTTGTTGCGATTTGACACTATATAAATAAAACAAAATTGAATTGATAAAAACTAAAGTAAAATGCAGACTTTCTACACTGGTGATTACCACCACAAGAGTGACAATGATCTTGCAGGGAAAGTTTGATAGAAGCGATAATATTCATAATTTATTAATAAATTGATAATTATTTGTTTCTTTTTCTATAATCATATTTCCTAATGACATGTATTATTCTTTAAAATTTAAGTAAAAGACCACTGGTATTTAAGCCAGTTATTGATGTGATCAATTGATGTGAAAGTGTCTTGTAGATTCATTAGGGAATTGAACTTAATCTAGTGGACTTATGTGTTGATTTCTTTATTTAGTTATTTTTTTAAAGAATCGTCAGATTGGTTGAAAGTTGTATACAGTTATATACAGGGAGTGCAGAATTATTAGGCAAATGAGTATTTTGTCCACATCATCCTCTTCATGCATGTTGTCTTACTCCAAGCTGTATAGGCTCGAAAGCCTACTACCAATTAAGCATATTAGGTGATGTGCAACTCTGTAATGAGAAGGGGTGTGGTCTAATGACATCAACACCCTATATCAGGTGTGCATAATTATTAGGCAACGTCCTTTCCTTTGGCAAAATGGGTCAAAAGAAGGACTTGACAGGCTCAGAAAAGTCAAAAATAGTGAGATATCTTGCAGAGGGATGCAGCAGTCTCAAAATTGCAAAGCTTCTGAAGCGTGATCATCGAACAATCAAGCGTTTCATTCAAAACAGTCAACAGGGTCGCAAGAAGCGTGTGGAAAAACCAAGGCGCCAAATAATTGCCCATGAACTGAGAAAAGTCAAGCGTGCAGCTGCCAAGATGCCACTTGCCACCAGTTTGGCCATATTTCAGAGCTGCAACATCACTGGAGTGCCCAAAAGAACAAGGTGTGCAATACTCAGAGACATGGCCAAGGTAAGAAAGGCTGAAAGACGACCACCACTGAACAAGACACACAAGCTGAAACGTCAGGACTGGGCCAAGAAATATCTCAAGACTGGTTTTTCTAAGGTTTTATGGACTGATGAAATGAGAGTGAGTCTTGATGGGCCAGATGGATGGGCCCGTGGCTGGATTGGTAAAGGGCAGAGAGCTCCAGTCCGACTCAGACGCCAGCAAGGTGGAGGTGGAGTACTGGTTTGGGCTGGTATCATCAAAGATGAGCTTGTGGGGCCTTTTCGGGTTGAGGATGGAGTCAAGCTCAACTCCCAGTCCTACTGCCAGTTTCTGGAAGACACCTTCTTCAAGCAGTGGTACAGGAAGAAGTCTGCATCCTTCAAGAAAAACATGATTTTCATGCAGGACAATGCTCCATCACACACGTCCAAGTACTCCACAGCGTGGCTGGCAAGAAAGGGTATAAAAGAAGAAAAACTAATGACATGGCCTCCTTGTTCACCTGATCTGAACCCCATTGAGAACCTGTGGTCCATCATCAAATGTGAGATTTACAAGGAGGGAAAACAGTACACCTCTCTGAACAGTGTCTGGGAGGCTGTGGTTGCTGCTCCACGCAATGTTGATGGTGAACAGATCAAAACACTGACAGAATCCATGGATGGCAGGCTTTTGAGTGTTCTTGCAAAGAAAGGTGGCTATATTGGTCGCTGATTTGTTTTTGTTTTGTTTTTTGAATGTCAGAAATGTATATTTGTGAATGTGGAGATGTTATATTGGTTTCACTGGTAAAAATAAATAATTGAAATGGGTATATATTTGTTTTTTGTTAAGTTGCCTAATAATTAAGCACAGTAATAGTCACCTGCACACACAGATATCCCCCTAAAATAGCTAAAACTAAAAACAAACTAAAAACTACTTCCAAAAACATTCAGCTTTGATATTAATGAGTTTTTTGGGTTCATTGAGAACATGGTTGTTGTTCAATAATAAAATTATTCCTCAAAAATACAACTTGCCTAATAATTCTGCACTCCCTGTATATCTGATAGTAAAAATAGCTAACTAGAATAACAGATTGTCTTTCCCGGTGAGTATTTCAGATGAAAGGTGGATGTTCGAAGGCAACAATACAAATCAATGAGCTGACTTTATCCTTTCTCCCTGAAAAGCACAAATTACCCAGTAAATATTTTGATGTTGAATAACCAACAGCTGCTGATGTTTTCTCGATGCTTGGTCATAGTTTGGGGGGGGGGGAGTCTAAAATGAAAGTTGAGGGTCTGAAGTGTGTGTGTGTGTGTGTGTGTGTGTGTGTGTACTGCTCAAAAAATAAATAAATTGTGTACTGCTCAAAAAATAAATAAATAAAGGGAACACAAAAATAAGACATCCCAGATCTGAATGAATAAAATATTCTTATTAAATACTTTCTTTAGTTTAATGTGCTGACAAAAAAATAACACAAAAATTATTAATGGAAATTAAATTTAGTAACCCACGGAGGTCTGGATTTGGAGTCACACTCAAAATTAAAGTGGAAGAACACACTACAGGCTGATCCAACTTTAATGTAATGTCCTTAAAACAAGTCAAAATGAGGCCCAGTAGTGTGTGTGTGGCCTCCACATGCCTGTATAACCTCCCTATAATGCCTGGGCATGCTCCTGATGAGGTGGTGGATGGTCTCCTGAGGGATGTCCTTCCAGACCTGGATTAAACATCTGCCAACTCCTGGACAGCCTGTGATGTAACGTGGCATTGGTGGATGGAGCGAGAGATGATGTCCCACAGTGCTCAGTTGGATTCAGGTCTAGGGAATTGGCCAGTCCATAACATCAATGCCTTCTTGCAGGAACTGTTGACACACCCCAACCACATGAGGTCTAGCATCTGCTTGCATTAGGAGGAACTCAGGGTCAACCGCACCAGCATATGATCTCACAAGGGATCGGAGGATCTCATTTTGGTACATAATGGCAGTCAGGCTACCTTTGGCGAGCACATGGAGGGCTGTGCACCCCCCCAAAGAAATGCCACCCTACACTATTACTGACCTACTGCCAAACGGTCATGCTGGAGGATGCTGCAAGCAGCAGAACGTTCTCCACCTCATCTCCAGACTCTGTCACATGTGCTCATTGTGAACCTGCTTTCATCTGTGAAGAACACAGAGCACCAGTGGCGAGGTTGCCAATCCTTATGTTCTCTGGCAAATGCCCAACATCCTGCATAGTGTTGGACTGTAAGCACAACCCCCACCTGTGGACGTCGGGGCCTCATGGAGTTTGTTTCTGACTGTTTGAGCAGACACACGCACGTTTGTGGCCTGCTGGAGGTCATTTGGGCTCTGGCAGTGCTCCTCCTGTTCCTCCTTGCGCAAAGGTGCAGGTAATGGTCCTGCTGCTGGGTTGTTGCTCTCCTACGGCCTCCTCCACATCTCCTGATGTACTGGCCTGTTTCCTGGTAGCACCTCCATGCTCTGGACACTACGCTGACAGACACAGCAAACCTTCTTGCCACAGCTTGCATTGATCTGCCATCCTGGATGAGCTGCCCTACCTGAGCCACTGGTGTGGGTTGTAAACGCCATCTCAAGTGATTTCCACTAGAGTGAAATCACAGCCTGCATTCAAAAGTGTCCAAAACATCAGCCAGAAAGCATAGGTACTGAGAAGTGGTCTGTGGTCACCTGCAGAACCACTCCTTTATTGGACATGTCTTGCTAATATGTATAATTTCCACCTGTTGTCTATTCCATTTGTACAGCACCATGTGAAATTGATTGTCAATCAGTGTTGCTTCCTATGTAGACAGTTTGATTTCACAAAAGTGCGACTGACTTGGAGTTACATTGTGTTGTTTAAGTGTTCCCTTTATTTTTTGAGCAGTGTATATGCCAAGCACTGATCACTGCTGCCTGTTGTGCCAAAAAGTAATTGCCTGCCAAAAACTGATTTCCAATGTCACTTTTTGGCACAACACCGTACTGTAGATCAGTAGGACGTGGAAACGTGACGTGGAAGTGACGTGGAAACCAGGCAGGATAAAAGACGATTGGACGAGGAATGAATGGAAACACACAGACTGATCTAAACACAAAACATTATGCCATTAAAACTAGCAAAATCGGGAGTTTTAATGTTTCAAATAAGAAGCGGTGTCGTGGTATTTTTAAATTCTGTTTTTCATTTCTGCTTTAAGATGAAGCTTAAGCTTGTATGTAGCTATATATATGTACCCGCTTCTATGCTCGTGCTGCCTTCACTGCCAATCGTAATTAGCAGTTATCAACATATAAATACGTATTTTTGTATAGCTGTAACTGAATTTTCAGGGTAAAGCTTTATCAGAATATATTTTGATATAAGAGCCTAGTCGTTCTCGTTGATGCCGAAATCGATTAGATGACTAAGTTTACACGAATTCAGCTTTTAACAATAATACAATGTTGAAATAGAGTATGAAATACTGAGTAGCTTCCCCGCCTGAAAATGATTTATTTGTAGCCCATATTATTCTCCTTCTTCTAAAGGGTTATATTAGTCTGCATTTTTCTGTAAAACTCTACGAACGTTTCAATCATTGGATATAGAGGGAATATCTCTTTAAACAGCACGTAATCAGCTGACTTCAACTGCACGAAATCAGCTGACTTCAACAGAACTTCACACTTTCGCTTCTCCTTTTTCGCCACAACAGGTAACTCGGTAACATATAAAAGGTAGGTCAGCAGAACTGCTGTTCAAGTCTGAGGTTACGTCTCATTTCCACTGTATCGAAGTGTACGGCGTCGTTTAGCGAGTATATACAAAATACGGAAATATCTCTAATAGTTTGTCTTTATTATCCAAGCAAACTGAAAACCATTTCGACTACATAGCCGAAAGGACGTAATTAGAAAGCTTTATCGGGAAAATTTATTATTTACTTGATGAAACTGGTAATAAAAAGCAGACAAACACCTTGTGAACATCAGTATGAACCTAAGAATTGATCGGGGCCCGCTGTTGTTTTCCTGTCGGACTAACTCTACCCTGGTGATCATAGTACTTAGATAACACGTCATGCAATTTAGTGCTATGAGGAAGTGAAACTAGAGCTGGGTTAAAAAGGACTACTGGAAGCATACAAGGCTGACAGGCACAGGCATCTCCTTTCCGGGGGATGGGTGTCGGGGGGAGGTACTTAAAATATGAGCACATATTTTCAGCATATAACTATTTCAGTTTGCGTTCAGGAAAGAACACAAACTACTCACCCATCAGAACATCATCTTTTAGGTTTTGCACTTAGCAAAGTCAGTGACAACACTGCTCGAATCCAAAGCCCTGGCACTGTACTTATCCTGCTCTCTTTTCACCTCCCTCTTTTGAGCATCAGTGTTATTTACAATCATCCATCTCAGTCATAGATAGCTATCTTAATCAGATGATGGTGGAATGTATCGATTCAAACTGTATTCAAACAGTAGCAACAATGACGACTTTGACTGGCAAATAATATTGATTACAGCCGCTGGCAGTTCAATAAGGCCAGATTATTAGAAGGAATTAAATAAAGATTTGATTAGACTCCGATGGCTCCTCACAGAGTGAAATCTCAGTGGTGATAGGAATTGAGGCAGGGCCCTCTGGTAGATGCTGGTGGTGGTGAAAATAAGATGGAGGCTTGGATGAAATGACTTGTGTGAGGTGGGGAGGTGGGTTGCACATAGGTTTCTGCAAGGGAAAATCAAAGATGAGCAGTGTGATTTAAAATATGGTGCTTGGAGGGTAATTGGTTTTAAGAAGGTGTGCAGAAAGATGATTGGAGAACAGCAATGATGCCAGCATTGAGTTTTACAGTGTGGGGAAGTGGAAGTGATGTAATGAAAAAGAGAATGTTGGATTAATTCCTGTATTCTCCTAAAAAGTCCTAAAGCCAGGTATAATGTGGTCCAGGACACACACACTCACACTGCCTTAGCACATCAAACTCCACTCACTGTATTCCCTGATGATCAGTTTACTGAGTTTATTCATTATTGAGGGAATACCAAAACAAATAGTACAAGAAGAAAACAATTAATAAAAGACAGTGCACAAATGTGTAATTATGTAAGTGCACTTTTGTATTTAAGTGTTAATGTATGTGTTTTGTCACGTGTTCATGCGTGTTTATTGAACTGTCTTATAATGGCAAAAAAAAACAATATTCATTTGTCAGCTGGTACGTGATGTGTGAATCCTGCATCTCCTGCTAGAAGCTGGAAGAACAGGCTGTTGTGTGACTCTGTCACACAACAATAATTTAAGGAGGTTCATTAGGACCTAATGAACCTCCTTAAATTATTTAAAAACCCTGTTTTGAGCATGTCCTGATAATAATGGAGCATGTTGGGTTTGGTTCTTTTGTAAAGGTATAAACTGTCCTATGAGTCAGTCTGAGGAAAAAGATGAGGGACTGCTGCCCTCAAATGAGGAACATGGCAGCCAGGCAGAACTCGAGAGGTAAGGTGGAAATTTCTTTCAACTCAAAATCCTCTGATTTAAAGTTTTGGAAAATGTTTTGTTAGGTTGGGATTGGGTATTTTTAGAGACTGAATATAGATAATGTATATACTATTATGAATTTGATCATTCAGGGAACTATAGAAGGGATATTTGTACTTAGAAATGTAGGAAATAGTCAAAGCCAAATACTTGAAGTGATACTTTTTACTATTTTATATGGGTCCTTGGGTCCCATTCTGTCCCTTGTCCTTGTCCTTTTTTTTTTTTTTTTCTTTTTTTAGCAGAGTCCAATCTAGCCTTTCTATTCTTAAGGCTTGCAGAGTGGCTTGCACCTTGGAGTTGAACCCTCTGTATTCACTTTCACGTAGTCTTCTCTTTATGGTAGACTTGGATATTGATACACCTTCCTCCTGGAGAGTGTTGTTCACTTGGTTGGTTGTTGTGAAAGGATTTCTCTTCACCATGGAAATGTGGTCTTCTGTAGATATCCAGGTCTTTTTGTGTTGCTGAGTTCACCCGTGTTTTATTTCTTTCTCAGCATGTACCAAACTGAAGACTCCTAATATTGTAGCAATTTCTTGGATGTCTCCAAAAGTTGATTCTGTTCATTTGGATATAGCTTTGTCAGCTACGTCCAGATGAACAGAATCAGCTTTTGGAGATTTACTTACCTGGATGATTGAGCATGCATCAAGGAATTTCTCAGATGGGTTTTTTCTGTTCTTAACTGGAATATGTTTCAGTAAACAGAAAACAAAACTTGTGTCAGTATCACAATATATATGAACCTAATTATATATAATGAATATTTCTGAAAGCCGGTGAATGGAATAAAATGTATTAAAAAAATGTTTATTTATATCATGAAAGATAAGAATGCAGTAAATCAACAGAGTTATATATTGTTTCATACTCCATGTCCAATATGCTCTAAAAAATAATTCATTTTTTTCAGTAAAACTCTTCACATGGATGTTAAAGACATTACATTGGTTAGCAGTTAAACATGTTGGTAGCATTCTTGGACAGATGTATATAACCTCGACTTGCAAACTAGTTTTCTGTTGTCACATCTTGACATTTTCAGAGCACACACAAACCAGAGTACAAAAGTATAACCATAAACTGAATTAAAACATGAAGCATGTTGAAAAATAATATTCAAAGTAATATATAACAAAATATGAATAGTAAGTAATAAATCACTTGGTGATCATGAAGTAAAACATCAAATCTCCAACATCCTAAACAGTATAAGGTATGAGGTCAGTACCTTTCCTCTAATTTGTCTGGCTATGTATGGTAACTAGTACCACTTACCATTTTCCTGTCAGTGACTGAAGTCTATAGAACTCCCGTGCGACTTTTTTGTATGGTACATTTCTTTCAGGACTAAGCAGGAACATTCAAACTCAACTTCACAAAGCTGTGTATCCATGGAGAGCCAGAGATCCAGGGATTACCCGATTAGTTTCAACCAACAAGAATCAGCTACAGAGTAAGTCAGCAAAGCAGTTTTAGCATAACTGTGAAATTATTATTAAAAGATCTATGTTGTTTGCTTCTCTTGCCATCAACTGTGTCAGTCAGTAAGCACAGACTTCCTGAGGCAAGTGCCATGGGCTCCATTTAATGCTTTTATTTTTTTATTTTTTTTTTTAAATGCATATTTGTTTTAATGTGTTCTGTCCCAAACTGAATATGTTGTGTTGTTCTGTTATGTATACAAATATGTCTCCTCTTTGTATGTAGAATAAATTTGTTCTATTATTCCTTTTTCTTTGTTTTAAACACTTTACAAAGCCAGAATCTAAACTTGCCTCTGTCTCAATATGTAATGACTTTTTGTTTTAATTTTCATGACTGTGGATAACAGCTCATTCAAATCAGAAATCTATTATTTCGGAATATTTACTTGGATCAATCAAAAAATCAAATCAAGAAATAATGTATGGTACTCAATGTTTGAAAAGTATGTTCATTAATATTCCATACTGATTTTGACCTCCTATACCACAAATTACTGCATCAATACAGTGTGACCTGGAGGTGATTAGTGAGTGGCATTACTGATGTGTTATTTGACTCCTTAGCACTATAAGAGGGACATGATTTAGTAATCATCAACAATGAGTCATGTTGTGCCCACAGGGGTCACCAGACAGTGTCAGAGGGGTCCACCTATCATCAGACAGAATTGGACTCCATATTTTTGTACCAAACTGTAGATTTTGTCACTCCTAATCTTGTAGCAATTTCTCGGATGGCTTTTTATAAAATATTTTTTATCAGTTTTCACTCCTTAAAGATGGTTTGTTAACCTGAATGGAGAATTCCTTTGACAGCATGTTCTGTTCACAGCAAAATCTTCCAAATGCAAGCGCTACGGCTCAAATCAACTCCAGGCCTTTTATCTCCCTAACTGATCCTACATGACATAACGAAGGAATTGCCCATCCATGCCCATGAAATAGCCTTTGAGTCAATTGTCCAATTATTTTTGTTCCTTTTAAAAAGAATGTGGCACATGGTAAGGAGCTGAAACTCCTAAATCCTTCTTCCAATTTGAATGTGGATACCCTCAAATGAAAGCTGAGAGTCTACACTTTCTGTTCATGTTTATTATATAACTACAACTGGGATATGTTTCAGTAAACAGAAAACAAAACTTGTGCCAGTATCCAAATAAATATTGGCCTAACTGTATATGGTGAATATTTCTGAAAGCCATTGAATGGAATTAAATTGATTAAAAATTTTAAAAACATTGTTTATTTATATTGTGATGGACTGAGCTGAAAAAGCAGGAGTCGTCACAGGAATTATTAGAAAAATAGGGTTTCCGTTTATTTAACCCAAAAAAATCATATTTACAAAAGTAATAAATGTTGAGCTCATAAAAGACAACAGGGTTGCAACACTCACTTGTTGAAGGTTGGATGATTCCAAGAGACAGCATGAGGTCCACCTCCTCCTTTAGCTCCACCAGGAAGTGTTCTGGTATCCTGTAACTCAAACGCTTCACAGCTGCATCAGGTCTTAAAACAATGTCATGCTCCACCAGACTTGTGGAGCATGACATTGTTGGAGCATAACTAGTAACACTTATCCTTTGAATTTTTTGTGTTGTCCATTTCTTTCAGGACTAAGCAGGAACAATTAAACTCAACTTCACAAAGCTGTGTATCCATGGAGAGTCAGAGATCCAGGGATTACCCGATTAGTTTCAACCAACAAGAATCAGCTACAGAGTAAGTCAGCAGAGCAGTTTTTAGCATAACTGTGAGATCGGTATTAAGATCTATGTTGTTTGTTTCTCTTGCCATCAAGTGTGTCAGTCAGTAAGCACAGACTTCCTGAGGCAAGTACCATGGGCTCCATTTAATGTAGCTTCTATTATTTTTTTTTAAATGCACATTTGTTTTAATGTGTTTTGTCCCAAACCAAAAATGTTGTGTTGTTATGTAACGTATACAAATATGTCTCCTCTTTGTATACAGAATAATTTTGTTCTCTTATTCCTTTTTCTTTGTTTTAAATACTTTATCTAATCTAAACTTACGTAATGACCTTTTTGTTTTAATTTTCATGACTGTGGCTTATGGCTCATTCAAATCAGAAATCTATTATTCCAGAATATTTACTTGGATCAATCAAAAAATTCAAATCAAGACATAACGTATATTACTTAACATCTGAAAAGTATGTTCATTAACATTCCATACGGATTTCCATCTTCTTTACCACAAAATACTGCATCAATACAGTGTGACCTGGAGGTGATTAGTGAGTGGCATTACTGATGTGTTATTTGACTCCCTAGCAGTAAACCTGATGCAGTTCCCTAGCAATAATTTTAGTCATGTTTTGCCCACAGAGGTCACCAGACGGTGTCAGAGGGGTCCACCCATCATCAGACAGACCTGGACTCCATATTTCTGGTTAGTAACTGTATAAGCAACCCTCTGTAAATAAATAAAAGAAACAGAATACTTTAACTGGTCTAGTTCACCAAAACATATTTTGAGTGTATTCTGAGAGTGTGTGGTGGAGGTCATGATCCAGGAAATCTTCAACTTCCGCATTTTGCAGAACACTGAGAAAAACTGGGGACATTCAGTCCATATGAACTATCTTCCACGCTTCTACTGCTGAGTCAGCAGTAGGAAACTGGCTGTGGCCTATTGTGGTGGCACTTACACAACCAGATGGTTGACACTTCATGTAATGTAATGTGGGCTCCTTCTTGGGGGGGGGGGGGGGACTGAATGAGTTTAACCCTGAGTTCCTGAAGTCTTAGGATGTTGTTGGGCCATCTTGATTGACATAGCTGAACCTTTCAGGATCACATCTTTTTTTTGATGTTGCCCTTTTGGTGTCATCAAGTATTGACCTCTACTTGAAACTCAGTATGAAATGGCTGGAATGAGAATTTGCACCAAGTCTAAAACAGTTTTTCTTATTAAGGGTTTAAGGGGAAAAGTGTCCACTCCAAATTGGGGAGGAGCTGTTTCCCCAAGTGGTGGAATTCAGGTATCTTGGGTTTTGTTTATGGGGGGAAAAGTACAGAGTGGGATTGACAAATGGCTTGGCACAGGGTCTGCAGTGTTTTGCACCAGTCTGTTGTGGTAAAGAAAGAACTGAGGTGAAACTATTTTGCATTTTATACCATCAACTTTACAAACAAACTAAAAGAATAAAAGAATATGTACATGTGGGTGGAATGAGTTTGTATACATGGCTCTTACCTAGATTTAGAAAGAAGATAGAAAGGAGTCAACTGAAGGTACATAATAATACATTTTGGACAGTGGTCTGTGAAATGAAGAATCAAAGCTTTTGACAGAGATACATTTCTGCTTCTGAAACTGAAATTTAATCGAGTATTATTGTATTACAGGTTGTTGAGGAGAACATTGTTACTTTTGTGAAAAATGAGCTGAAGACATTCCGTAAATTGCTGAGTCCAGATTACCCAAAATGCTTGGAGAGTCAAGCTAAGGAGGAGGAGATAAATAATAGTGAAGATGAAGACCAGATATGGAGGAGCAGAGAGGCTTTTCTGAAAATCACACTGCAGGTCATGAGACGAATGAAACATGGAGAGCTGGCTGACTCTCTGCAAAACAGTAAGAGGTTTTTAATACAGTAGATGATTCATAACAAACATACAAGCCAAGACAATTAAAATCTGAGGTGCTGAAAATCTTCTATACAAAACATTACATCTTTAAAGGTCTTCTTAGCTATGCATACTATCCAAGAGTATATCAAGAGTTTCTGTCTGGGTAGTAGAAATCACATTTTTTTCTATTAGTAAAATTCTTTACTGAATCACCCAGTGAGTGATTCAGTAGTGACAATAAGTTGATTATTTTGCTTATAAAATTTGGGATTATTTCAATATCACATGTGTATAAAATTAACATGTGGACCAAAACCCCCCAAAAGAAAGGATTTTCTACCATCACATTAAGAGATAAATGTGGCTTTGTTTGTGTCAGCTTTTTATTATTTTTCTGTCACCTAATTTGTCTTTGGTTTAAAGTAGGGAAATTGAGATGCCTGTACCATGATCTAATTTAATACAATTTATCATTTTTCTTGTTAGGAGCTTCTGGGGCCATGTGTCCATATAAACTCAAATCAAGTCTAAAGAAGAAGTTTCAGTGTGTGTTTGAGGGGATTGCCAAAGCAGGAAATCCAACTCTTCTGAATCAGATCTACACAGAGCTCTATATCACAGAGGGGAGATTTACAGAGGTCAACTCTGAGCATGAAGTCAGACAGATTGAAGCAGCATCCAGGAAATCAGATGGAATTGAACCAAAAATCGAACGAGAAGACATATTTAAACTCTCTACTGAAAAAGATGAACCAATTAGAACAGTCATGACAATGGGAGTGGCTGGCATTGGGAAAACAGTTTTAACACAGAAGTTTGCTTTGGACTGGGCTGAAGGCAAAGTCAACCAGCATATCCAATTCATATTTCTATTTTCCTTCAGAGAGCTGAATGTGCTGAAAGAGGAAAGGTTTAGTTTGGTGGAACTTGTTAATCACTTCTTTCCTGAAATGAAAGAAGAAGGAACCTGCAGGTTCCAGGATTTTAGGGTTTTGTTTATCTTTGATGGTTTGGATGAGTCTCGACTTTCACTGGACTTCCACAAAACTGATATCCTGACTGATGTTACAGAGTCCACCTCATTGGATGTGCTACTGACAAACATCATAAGTGGAAAATTGCTTTCCTCTGCTCGTGTCTGGATAACCACACGACCTGCAGCAGCCAATCAGATCCCACCTGAGTACGTAGACATGGTGACAGAGGTTAGAGGTTTCAACGACATGGAGAAGGAGGAATATTTCCACAAGAGATTTAGTGAAGAAAAGCAGAGAAGCAGAATTATTTCCCATATCAAAAGGTCACGAAGCCTTCACATCATGTGCCACATCCCTGTCTTCTGCTGGATCTCTGCTACAGTTCTGGAGAAGATATTAAAAACAAAAGAAGGAGGAGAGCTGCCCAAGACCCTAACTGAGATGTATATTCACTTTCTGGTGGTTCAGTGCAAACTGAAGAACATCAAGTATGATGGAGGAGTTGTGACAGATTCACACTGGACTCCAGAGACCAGAAAGATGATCGAGTCATTGGCAGAACTGGCATATAAGCAGCTGCACAAAGGAAACCTGATCTTTTATGAATCAGATCTGACAGAGGGTGGCATTGATATCAGAGCAGCCTCATTGTACTCAGGAGTATTCACACAAGTTTTTCAAGAGGAAAGTGGATTGTACCGAGACAAGATGTTCTCCTTTGTTCATCTGAGTGTTCAGGAGTTTCTTGCTGCTCTTCATGTTTATCTGACATTTTTCAATTCTGGAGTCAATTTGATGTCAGAAGGAACTTCAGTGTGGTCCAGACTGTTTAAAGCCAAACCTGATTCACTATCTCTCTACCAGAGTGCTGTAGACCAGGCCTTACAGAGTCCAAATGAACACCTGGACCTATTCCTGCGCTTCCTCCTTGGTTTATCTTTGGAGAACAATCAGAGACTGCTACATGGTTTAGTGAAAGAGACAGAAAGCAGCTCACTGACCAATCACAAAACAGTCCAGTACATCAAGAGTAAGATTAGTTCCACTTCCTGTCCAGAGAAGAGCATCAACCTGTTTCATTGTCTGAATGAGCTAAATGATCATTCTCTAACAGAAGAAATACAACAACACTTCAGCTCAGGACGTTTGCCCATAGATAAACTGTCTACTTCTCATTGGTCAGCTTTGGTCTTCATCTTACTGTCATCAGAAGAAGAGCTGAATGTGTTTGACTTAAATAAATACTCCACTTCAGAGGAGGTTCTTCTGAGGCTGCTGCCAGTGGTCAAAGCATTTACTAAAGCTGTGTAGGTTAAAATACCTGTATAAATCAAATGTATAAAGGTGTATAAAAAGATCTGTCAGTTCAAATACTTTTTGTTGCAAATACTTTTAGGGTGAGTTGCCATGACCTGTCAGAGAGAAGTTTGAAGCCTCTGGCCTCAGTTCTTAGCTCCCAGTCTTCCAGTCTGAGAAAACTAGACCTGAATTACAACAACGTACAGGATTCCGGAGTGAAGCTGCTATGTGAAGGATTACAGAGTCCACACTGCAAACTGGAAACACTCAGGTTAGGATTAAAAGAATCAAATAGTTATTTAAAACCTGCTTTAGCATTAATACATGTCATCAAATGTGAAATCAGTAATGTAATTTCTTTATTATAATGGACTATTATCAGATTAAAACATGTATGTATGTATGTATGTATGTATGTATTTATTTATTTGCAATAACTGGCTCTTTAACAGGGTCCACTGTTGTTAATGGTGCTAATGTAATAATAAGTGTGATTCTATAATAACTGTAACTTAACAAAATATCTTTCAAATGCTTATCTTTTTTTTTTGGCAGTAGTGGAAAACGGCTGCATATTAAGGACAATGAGTTGTTGTCATCACACTATTTTGTTACTTGTTCCTTTTTTTTAGTCTTTGTTGCTGCAACCTGTCAGGAAAAAGCTGTGAGGCACTGGCTTCTGTTCTCTGCTCCAAGCCCTCCAGTCTGAGAGAGCTGGACCTGAGTAACAATAACTTGGAGGATTCAGCTGTGATGCTGCTCTGTGAAGGACTAAAAAGCCCAGAATGCAGACTGGAAACTCTCAGGTCAGGATACAGCCATTTGTTCAGCCTCTTTAAAAATGATCTAGGCAGAAAAAAAAATCATATTTTCATATGTCTCCCCCCCCCCCCCCCCCCCCTTTTTTTTTTTTTTTTTTTCATCAAACCTTTCAGGCCAGTATCAAGGGGTCACCTTTTCAGTTATTGCAGGCAAAATTCAGGAAAAGATAGTGAATGCACAGGTTCATAGACACCTCACTGGTAATAACTTGTATGAACAGTTTCAGTCTGGCTTCCATTCATTTCATAGTACAGAAACAACTCTAGTAAAAATAACAAATGACTGGAGTCACAGTGAGACAGCAGCTTTTGATACTGTCTCTCACCACATCCTTCTTCATAGATTAGCATCTATTAGGATCAATGGTACAGCACTCGCCTGGTTTACCTTATATCTCTCTGGCTGCTCACAGCTTATTCAGTTGCTCACTCACAGATCACTATCTACTCCAGTTAATTGTGGCTCTATCCTAGGTCCTTTCTTTTTTATTATCTCCTACCCCTAGGTAATATTTTCAAGAAATATAACATCCAATTTTACTGCTATGCAGATGACACCCAGCTCTACTTGTCTTCCAAACCCACAGCTACTCTCCCACATTTCTGATTGTTTAAGTGAAATCAAGGTTTGGTTTACTCACAACTTTCTTAAACTTAATGGCAATAAAACAGAATTTATTCTAATAGGCACCAAATCAAAACAGACTGAAGTTCCAACCAGAAGTTTTTCATTATCCATTAATAACTCTGTTGTCACACCTTCCCCTCAGTTTAAGAGTCTTGGTGTGATCCTTGACAGCACTCTTTCCTTCACAGCACATATAAATAATATCACGCCGTCTTCAGATTTTCATATTTGTAATAACCACCTTTGTCCTTCACCCACTCCAAACAGTACCACCATACTTGTCAATGCTCTTGTCACATCTCATTTAGATTACTGCAATTCTCTTCTCTGTGGTCTACCTCATAATCTCTCCATAAATTGCAGTTAGTTCAACATACAGCTACTCATTTTATATTCTGAATCAAATATAATGACCATATAACACCTGTTCTTAAACAGCTCCATTGGCTTCCATTTCACCTCCGTGTCAATTTCAAGATGCTTCTTATTTTCAAAGCGCTTCATAACCTTGCACCCCCATATATATCGGATCTTCTCCATATGCGCCTCCTCGCACACTCCGCTCTTCTTTAGCTTCCCTTCCATCGGTTCCACCTGCTGCCTGACTTCCACAGGACTCGGTGTTTAGTTGTTCTGCCCCAGGACTTTGCAATGCAATTCCACCAGATCTCTGGACTACCGCTCTCAACTCTCTCACCACTTTTAAATCACATCGTAAAACCCATCTATTCAAAATTGCATGGCCTTGTGATTCCGTCTTAATCTATTTTTTACCTTGTTTAGCTTTTATACTTTCATGCTTTTAAAAAATAAATAAATAAATAAATTTCATTTACCTTATGTTTTTTGTACTATTGTAAGGTGACCTCGAGGGTCTTTAAAGGCGCCTATAAATAAAATGTATTATTACTACTACTACTACTACTAATACTACTAATAATAATAATAATATTACTACTACTACTAATATTATTATTATTATTATTATTATTATTATTATTATGCCCTGACTAGGAGGCCAGAACACAACACGAGATAGGCGTCCACTTACCAAACCCAAGCAGCCACAATAAACAAGTTATCTGCATAAACCAATGTTGTATTTATTATTCAGCAAATTAACAGGAATCATGTCAGGATTATTAAATCCTCACGGTGAGATAAGGACAAAACAACAAAACAGAACACAAGCTCAGAAAACCTGTAAGTATCAAATCAACAACATAGTCTTAACTCCAGAAGGTTAAAAGTTAACAAAAATAAATGGTGGCTCAACCCTACCCACTCCTTCCCATATGGAAAAGATATATATAAATCTTATAAAGTTTGTATCTGTCTTGTGTGAAACTTGTATGAAAAGCATACAAGAGTGAAAACAGATGTAAGATCCCTTGAAAAATTATATAAATGAAACTTGTATGTTTTGGATACTTACTAAAACAATATATGAAAGTAATGAGAAAGTGGCCACTTTCATGAGTAAATCATATAAGCCTTATATGATTCACTATATGAAGTAGGCCACATCTTATGCAAGTCTTTTATAAGTTTTTACTATTTCTTTTCCATATGGGTTATCAGTCTTACATAAGAGATTTTCTCACTCACTACGTGCTTATACACCTCTCTGCATTTAGTTATTAGTTATTGTTAATCTCTGGCTTTCTTCATGTCTTTTGTCCTGTCTTCCTCCCCCCTCACACCAGCAGATGGCCCTGCCCCTCCCTGAGCCTGGTTCTGGTGGAGGTTTCTTCCTGTTAAAAGGGAGTTTTTCCTTCCCACTGTCACCAAAGCACTTGCTCATATCACTTAGTCATGATTGTTTGGGTTTTCTCTGTTGTATTATTGTAGGGTCTACCTTACAATATAAACCATTGTGATTTGGCATTGTATAATTAAAATTCAGTTGAATTGAAATGAAGTCAAATAAAGAGACTGATTAAGTGCAATTGAAAGTCAATATTTGGTGTGACCACCTTTTTTGTTTAAAATAGCCTGAACTGTCTTTTGCAGGCTTTCTTGTAATTTCTTTAAGTAGTTTTAAGGAATAGTTCCTCTGGCTTCTTGAAGAACATTCAAAGCTCTTCCTTGTGTTAGTCTTGACACTTTTTTGCTGTTTAGACTTCAGAAATCTCTGTTTGTGTGTTTTTGTGTGTGTAGGCTGTCAGGATGTCTGATCACAAAGAAAGGCTGTGCTTCAGTGGCTTCTGCTCTAAATTCTAACCCAGCTCACCTGAAATTGTTGGATCTGAGTTACAATCATCCAGGAGAATCTGGAGTTAAGCTGCTCTCTGCTGGAAGAGAGAATTCAAACTGGGCACTGAATGATCTCAGGTATGAATAGATCAAGGTGTAAATTGATTTTCTTTAAAATATTTCAGAAAAAACAAACATAAAAATGAAACCAGACTAATTTCTAAGCAGCTAAAATTAATTTCTCTTAATATTATGATTACAAAAAACAACAACTTTGTCCACATCAATCCTTGTTAATTGCTGTTAATTGCTTTTTCAATACCTACCAGGATTGAACCACGTGGATCACAGTTCTTAAAAACTGTTCTGCAGAAGTGTAAGTATGCTCTTTTTTTTTTTTTCTTCCATTAAATAAAATTACAGCACTGGTTGTTAGTGTTAAGTGTTAACAGTCTTCAGGTTATTTCATTTATGTAATTTTGTGGTATTCAACCTACTATCATGGAACTGATTTAACTAATTTCTAACCAAAGACACAGTGAGTTTATTTCTATAATGTACCACTGCAGTTTACCAGCATCACAAACAACCAGGGCAAACACTCAGAGCTTTTTGCCCTGATTTGATATGATATACTAACGAACAAGCTTTTCAAGTCAACATCATATATCTTTTTTTTTTTAATATATATTTTTATATACAGTGGAACCCCGACTTACGAATACCCTATTTAACGAAAAATTCAAGTTAGGAAGGCACTGAACGGCAGTATTTCTGCCCGTGTTACGGCAAAATGCCCGAGTAATGAAAGCCACTGGCTCTGATTGGCTGAGCCTACAATGCCCACAATGCCTTCTGAGTCCATTCTATCCGGTCAAAAGCTTTTTCAGCATCCAGAGAAAGCACCAAACCACCCATGTTCCTTTGCTGAGCAGCTTAATTAGATTGCGAAGGCGCCTGACATTATTACAGGAATTACGGCCTTTTATAAAGCCTGTTTGATCTTCTTTAATAATTACAGGCAGGATAATTTCGAGTCGGGTAGCTAATATTTTAGAAAGTATCTTCCGGTCCACATTTAGAAGAGCTATCAGTCTATAAGGGGAATGAGACTGCACACTTCCCCTTCTTCAAAATAAGAGAGATATTAGCTTCCCTTAAAGTCTGAAGTAATCTATTATGAAATAACGAATAATTAAACATATTAAGTAATGGGTATTAACAGCTTACTAAATTAATATAAATAAAATAAAATATAAAATTCCCTACTAAAACCATCAGGTCCTGGGGCTTTTCCCTTCTTTAAAGTTTTTACAGTGTTTAGTACTTCCTTTCTAGAAATGGGAGCATTAAGGGTGGTCTGTTGTTTTGTTGCTATGGTAGGCAGATTGAGCCTGAAGAAGAAAAACTTGTGTTTCTCACAGAAAATCATTAATCTAATAAACTTAAGAGATGTATTTCAACAGACATTTATGGTATGTGAGAGAGGCAAAGCTAGAGGGAAGAGAGGAAAAAAATATATAAATATAATAAATGTGTATGAATGTGAATAAAAGCCTGAGACACTGCAAATCCATTGTAAAAAGTAACTTTGTTGGCAATACCCAAAATAAGATGCATCCTTATGTGGGCTGTATTAAGCTTATTCTGATAAAATCTCCACCTTATACAGCAAAGTATTAACACTTGAAGCAGAAACATTCTTAACCACATGAGATATACTTCTTTATGTTGTTAAACAGAGAACAATTAACAGTAAACCTTTCCACATCTTAGCAAACCTTTTTTTTGTGATTTATGCAAGGAACTGTTTTTAAATGTTTCTTTAATCAATTTGAGAATAATGACAGTTATATCTAAAATCGGACCAGCAATATATCCAGATATGTGTCAATCTGTTCTCTCCATCTGTTTGTGTATGACCAACTTAAAAATTTGGGATCTGAAGTTTGACACTATGTGGTTGGTTCTAATATTTTAGCTAATAGTTGCTTTCTGTTCATAACTTTTCTTAACAATCCCAACTAATGCATGTGTTATAGTTTTCATGTCTGCCCATGTTTGATTGGGTTTATGCAAATGCAGACATTCACATGCTTGATCATTTTTTGTAACTGCATGGACTCATCCTCTGAGTTCAAGGAACATCTCTGTATTCAAACCCATGACAGAGTATAATTACCACTTGAATTGTGAAAATCTTACGCTAGCCCTTAATTGAAAGTAATTTCAGCTTTTTCCTAAAACCAAGTCTTAACCTTCAAACAGGCCTTTGACTCCCTGGAGATGATTTATAAGTAAATCTGTAAAGTGCACCTAAAAAAGCACGTGTTGCAATCTCCCCAAATTGAAACAGCATCTAAGACAAACTCCTGTTCTGCTTTATCTTTCCTTCAGATGCCCGTAAACTCACACTGGACCCAAACACTGCAAACAAAAACCTAGTAATGTCAAACAACAACAGAAAAGTGGCAATGGGTAGACAGAAGCAGTCATATCCTGATCACCCAGAGAGGTTTGACTACTGGAAACAAGTGCTGTGTACAGAGGGTCTGTCTGGTTGTTGTTATTGGGAGGTTGAATGGGAAGGACATATTTACTTAGGAGTGACATACAAAGGAATCAGGAGGAAGGGGCAAGGGGATGACAGCTGTCTTGGATGCAATGATCAGTCCTGGACCCTGATGTGCTCTAATGGTGGTTACTCTTACCAACATGGTAACAAAAGAAGATCCATCCGTACAACTGCTACCAGCAGAACAGGGGTATACCTGGACTGGCATGCCGGCACTCTGTCCTTCTTTAATGTCTCCTCTGGCAAACTGATCCACCTCCAGACCTTCCATACTGAATTCAAGGAGCCAGTCTACCCTGCTTTCAGGGTCAGGACTGATCCATTTAACTCATCGCTGGCTTTGTGTTAGATAAATCTTTAAATCTGTTTGGAACTCATCTTAGATGCAGTAGGGCGACAGATCAGGGCCTTAGTTTAAAGTCACCAATGCTTTTCCAGTAGCTGACCATTCAGCAAGTCTGAGTAATTAATCAAAGAGGCCTGCTCTGGCACAGAAGTCTCAAGCAGTTGAGTCTAGCTAGGGTTAGGTCACACTAGTTCAAGTTAGCTGGCCCACAATTCACAGCCTGAAGTTTAGCTGGCTTGTGGGAACATTCATGAAGTGAATGTTCGGCTTGGAGCTGGCTGCGGTGTAGGACCTTCGAGAGGCTGGACAACAGCATCTTCATCACTCAGTACGGTGGCGATGAGGTTAGAGCACTGGGCAGCTTGACTTTGGCTGGCTGTGCAAGTGTGGAACTTGCTGGCTCCAGCAGCGAAGATGTGGAGCTCGACTCTTGAGGTGTGGGTATGAAATTTACAAAGTCAGCCATTTATTCAATGACGTTTCCTTGTATATTTTGCAAAATTATCAGAATTCTGAACTTCAAAAAAGTAATAAATAAATTGAGAAAAAAAATCTGAATTGTGAGATTATTCACTCAACCATAGCGAAACTGTAAATTTTGTACAAGTTGCACGAAGTTTCTGTAAATATACTGTAACTGTTACAATGTAAACCTCTTTTAATTTCATTAGTTGTATGGAAAGTAAAAAAGGCAGTAGGCTTTGTTTTATTTAACCTATTATGACTTCCTAATGTAATTTCATTATTTTCTTGTCAACAAAGAATGTTCAGAAAAAGTTTCTTGAACATTTTTCACAATATTTTATTGTGAGCATGTAAAGATTTAGCAAAATGGTAATGTGTATGTGATTCAGAAGTACATTTAAAACTAACACTGAAATCTGACTTCAGGCATTGAAAACTGTTTCTTTTCTGTGTTTATTGTCACTTTAATATTGCTGTGATTTAAAAATAAATGTTTGTCATTAAAGAAAATTTCAGTCATATATATATTTTTGCAGAGTTCTGCAATCAACTAAATTGCTATGCAGCTATTTCCTACGTACAGTCCTCTTGTGGTCAGTTCAGCTCTGCTCCTCACACAATGGCTGTCTTCATAAACTGAAAAGAAAATAAGTCTTTAAATTGCAACTGTAAAAATAAATAGGCACAGTAAAATGTAGATATTTTTTATTATTTAACTCTTATTAGGCTAAGTAGCAAAGAAGACAGAAAACAGTCTATCTTTACTACTTACATCAAACAGATAAATATTTACTTCACCTCTTTAAAAAAAGAAAGAAAGTAAATGCATGTATTTTCCTCTGAATGAAAGCCCAAATTACCTTATGTAACAAAGTGCAGATTTTTACACCTTAATCACCCAATGACCTCAGAATAAATCTCTCTGTTGCTATTTTTTCTGTTTGTATTTGTCCTCGCTACCTAGCCTGACCTGTCTCCCCAATGTGATGTTTGTGTATTGTATGTACGGTCGGCAAGGTCTGTCATCTCGGTTGTGGGCAAAAGACCTGCAACTGACAAATAAAGGCTCTCATCTCATTACCTCCCATAATTTCCTTTGCTTGCAAACAACTACAGCCTAATGTATTTTAGTCTATATATTTAGTCTTTTTGCCTTTTTTAGATTTATACACATGCATAATCTATACTAACACACTTTTTAGTCATTATTAATATTGTCTACACTTTTCTGTAATTTTCCATATAGGTGAACATGTAAAAACTTGCTAGATTAAATTACACAGGTTTTATTTAAAACATGAAAACTCACCTGGTTCATGGTGAAGCTGGCCACTTGACAGTCACAGGGCAAGTTCAGCAGATGGGCTTTGAAACGATCTGAGACAGGAGGCATATATTTAAAACTTTGAAATACCATTTCAAGCCTGTAGAAGGATCGAAACTACAAAAATGATTGCGACTAAATTAATAACAATTCAAAGGTTATTGGGGAATAGATACAAATTAATTTAAGGTTTGCACTCAGTGACTTTTAATTCATCACAGTGCCCCCCCGTTAATAGTTAAAAAAAAATAGTTCTATACATCATATCTGGTGTAGTAGACACAATGTGTAATAAAGTCAGTGTCAATGTGTTACAGTTGCAGTTACCTTTGAGGATCTGAAGTTTTGTCAGGGCAGCCACGTATTTATCATAGTTGATCCCACCCTCTGAGCGATATTCCTGCCACAGAACTCTGAAGGTTTCGTCATCCAAAAGAAATTCTACACGGCAGAAGCAATAATCAGTGAAATTTCCCCGATTATTTATTTTATTTTTACAAATAAATGACTGCTTCGTAAATGTTTTGAATCTTTCTAATGACAGATCTAAGCCTTTTGTACTGCATCAAGAATGTAATATACAGTACAGTTTGGTTTTCTGTGACTTTGCAGCTCATGTCTGTATAATGTGTCCAGTGTGTACTATAAGCTGAACACAGCTGAGTGCGCAACTATGATATCAGAAATATCTGTATATTTTCTTGATTTACCTGCAGAGTTATGAAGGAGAAATGATGGATGTCAATGGATGTATTTTTACTGTACTTTTAAAGAAATAATGTCATACCACGGGCAACCAAAGCCTTTTTCATTTGGTTCTCAGTAACAGAGGGTTGATTCCTGCTCCCATAGCTCTCCACGTATTCTCTCCTGATAGCGCCCACAAAACGCTCCAGTTTGAAGAACTCCACCACATCCAGGTCTCCAGACTGGTCTGCCTGAAAGTGCTGGTTAAAGAGCATGAAGCATGCAATATACATAGCTAAACACATAATTGCAATAAATGGAAACATATGCCAAATGGATAATTTTATAACACGGGAGGTTTCCATATTAATGTTTTCTATGCATCATGTTGGCATGGCTTTAACTATTACACTACCCACAAGCCTTTACTTCCTTTGCTATTAAAAAAACAGAAGTCATTAAGTGTAAAATCAGTCACATGAAGGTTCCCCCTCCCCAAATTATTTACTTCTTATTTCTTTAAGTGTTAAACTGTTGGCTAGAATTTGTAGTTCTGGTTCTACTAACTGCCACAAAAAAAGGATACATCCATGAGAGTCAGCAGCAGACGAGCAGTACTGAGAGTAAGAGCTAAATTTCGAAAAATAAATAAAAAAACATGAATTTAAATATTGTTTTTCAATTATTATTGAAAATGTTGGTGTTGGAAATGAAACAAACCTTTTCCATGAACAGAATAGCCACCAGCCTCCAGTTTAGCAGCGACATCTTCAGCGTTCAACGTCTGCAAACAAGGACAAAAATGGTGGTGTAATGGAAATTTTGCAGTATTATACCATTACCATTACCATTATACCATTATTGAATAATTACATCCCAAAGATGCGGTATGTGTATGCACACCACAACCTCAGTTATAAAGCAACTTGCAGTTCATTTTAGTGTCAGTTGAATGTACTACATGGATTTGTTTTTAACTTTTTTTTGTCTTTAAACCACTATGATCTACATAATCAGTCATAGTTTGATTGTATTAGTCATACACACTAAACCACAAGTCTCCTTTTGATGGGTGGAAATCATTTAGAGGCACCCTGTAAAGCTGTACTGTAAACATCTGTTATTATTCAGAAATACCAAAACATTTAACATGTGGAAAGAATTTCCCTTCATCATAAAACATTCTGTGTCAGAGATGACTTAAAAGATTGAATCCTGTGTACTTTTCAATTCAATAAAACTTTATTGATCCTGAAGGTTGACCCCAAAGGAAATTGGGTTTTATAAGCACGCATAATAGCTAGCATGTTTGGTCATTATTATTATTTTTTTTACTATCAACTGCTGGACAAATCCTGCTAGACTACAAACAGATGTATTCATCGACACCAGAGACCCTTAAAGTTTTTATTTTTTATTTGTTTTATGATTATTTTTTTTTTCTAATTTATCAAAGTTTATTTATTATTCATTTATTTCCTATCCACTGTCACATTTATGTCTCTTTTGACTCAAATTAAGGAAGCAAACAGTATTAATGCCTTTGGTGATGGTGATGAGCTCCCTTCAGCCACTAGGCGTCACTAAAGCAGCACTGATGACATCATTGGATTCCCACCTATCTGTTTTTGCTGAGATGGACAACCAAATTGAAATCAGCACTGGCAGGTTAAAACTTTGTTATCAGCCCCACAGCCCCCTGAGTTGTCCACTTACAAAAGAAGCAATAAGTAAAAGTTATCAAATTTACTTTAAATTTCTGAAGAACTGAAATACCTTAGGCCTTTTTTCTTCCTGTGAAAGAAAAAAAAGGAAGATGTCAAGTAAAGATAAATAACTGAAAAAGAAAAATAACTCATTTTACTTCATTAAATTACATTTTTAATGTTTCTTTGGTCATCAACAAATTGTCGATTACTTACTGATATGCACATTTCCTCTGGGAATGAGCTGCATTGCAGTTCTTCTGGCCAGGAAATGCCAAAATTGGACATCAGTCCCTCACAGTCCCGTCTGGCTTTCTCACAGAATGACCTGCAGGGCCACTGCGCTTGCCCTGCCTCACACTGAGGGGCATAAACCCGACACAGGAAGATGCGTATGTCCGCCGAGCACACGGTTTGCACCATGGAGTTGAAGAAGGACATCTTCGTGAATGCTTCTCTTTGGCTTGTGTGTCCCAGAAGATTTGGAATGAGGGTCTGGTTGTAGGACAGACCCTGGCACATTGGTATGGTGATTGGCTCACAGACCCCACCGCTGCTGCTCACGCCATACTGGAGACACAAGTACACAGTGTCATTCCAGCTCTGGTTACCTTCAGCATGTGATACATTTCTTTCTTTTATAATGATAATAATTTTATAGTGAAACATGGTCTTTACGTAAATATGTGCCACAAAAATCCAGCTAAAGCCTGAAAAAATTTTAAATACCAAATTTATACATAGACTTGCAAATATGACGGGAATATCAGTATGGTGACAGAAAAAAATGGACACATCAGCAGAACAAGACACCACGAAAGGTAATCTTGTGTTGTTGTAACTCACTTCTGCTTGTATTGTTAAAAACTGTGTTTGAAGTCCAAATAAATCTGTTTTTGTTGTATGTCACTCTGAATCCTGGACTCATTAGTTTTGACATTTTTTGGTTTGTACAAATCTACAATCAAAATGTTTTTTATACCCTGTGGCCTTAAAGATGTTTTTTTAAGTATGAAAAGTATTTTAAAAAATTTTAATCTCAGTAGATTGGTTGAGCCATAAAAATGGACAAATACTACTATGAATATTTTTACATAATAAATGGGGACAAATGAGATAATCTGTTGAATTTGCACTTTTTTTCTTAAGGCATCTAAGGGCTGCACATCATCTGTTATGTAAACTTATTAAACGAGAAATAATTTCACAGGAAATAGTAGATTCTGTTGTCTTGCAAATGTTTAACAATGTAAGATATTGGGTGTCTTATTGCTCTTATGGTTTCAGCTTTTTAAAAAAATCTTGGCTGTTCGTCAGATTAATGATCTCAGAATGTATTCCATTACAGTGCATTGGTTTTACTGGTCTAAACTGGGTCATAGGTAGCCCATGACTAAATTGAGTTTGACACGACAGTGTTAGAGTGTTGTGTCAGACTTACATGCTCACAGGACTCTGTAGTAAATGCTGTACACTTCAGTTCTTCAGGCCATGGTAAGCCAAATTTGTTCATCAGTGGCTCACAGTCGGACTTTGCTTTCTCACAGAGAGTTCTGCAGGGAGCACGAGGTTTCCCTGACACACACTCAGGAACGAAAATAGAGCACAATAGTGGCTTTAAGTGGGAGGAGCACTCCACTTTAACTAGTGGATAAAACGGATTTATCTTCAGGCTTATAACATCTTGGGTTTCTTGCTCAGGCAGCACAGTTTCTGTGTAATGCAGGTCTTTGCAGAGAGGAACAGTGATTGGCTGACATGCTGCAGAGGGTGCTTGACTAACACTGATGACTGGAACCTGGATGAACAGAAACAGAAATTAGTTAAATGTCAACAATGCTGGGAAGCACAGTAGTGCAGTGGCTAACAGTATCACAGTAAGAGGATTTCAGGTTTGAAGTGTGTAGCTGTGTTGCCCACCCACAAACCTGAACTGGTAAATAATAATAATAAACAGGTAATGAAGTGGATGATTAGAAGAATGAATGAACAATGTCATTGCTCATTAGCTACAAATCTGCATGCTTATTGCCAAAGAGAGCATATCCAAACTATTTTTTCTGTCCATCCTGTGATACTTGTCTGTCTTATTCTATCAGGTCTAAGAGTTTGTGAGCTGCCAAAGTTTCCCTTGGCCAAAACTTGGCTAACTAGAGAGCATGCTGGAAGAGTGACTTCACTATGTCTTCATTCTAAGGCAATTGAAAAGCTGACTGTTGTAAAGGGGAAATGTAATGGTTGATCAGTTATTCTAAACTGGCCAAAGGTGTCAATGTGACTGTGACTGGATGTCTGTCTCTTTGTGGAAGCCCTGCGACAACCTGTCCAGGGTCTACTCCCCCCCTGCCACATTGAAGAAGTGGAAGAAAATGGATGAATAAATGTACTATCACTTATTGTCATTAACCAGCACTTACTATTTGATAGAGTTACAAGTACAAAAAAGCATATTCCCAAACATATGCAGAGCTGAAACAGATTTGAGCTACTCAGCCAGAAAGGCAAGTGAAAGAGTCAGAGCTTTCATCACAGTGTATAAGCGTCTTTGTGAATATTGTTTATCTTCATATTACCTACATGTTCACAGGACTCTGTGGTAAATGCTTCACACTTGAGAGCTTCGGGCCACTCCAAACTTAAACTCCTCATCTGTGCTCCACAGCGGGACCTTGCATGCTCACAGAGCGTTCTGCAAGGTGGACGAGGTTTTCCTGACACACACTCAGGAACGTAGACGGAGCATAAGAATGGCTTCAGATGAGGGGAGCATCCTGATGTCACAAGTGGATTAAACCGGTTTATTGTTAAGGCTATATTGTCTTGGGTTTCCTGCCTGGGCAGCACAGTTTCTGTGTAAGTCATGTCTTTGCAGAAAGGAACCGTGATTGGCTGACATGCTGAAGGGGGGTGTCTGAATAACACTGACGACTGATGACGCCTGGATGAACACAAACATAAATCTTTTAGTTTATATTTTTAATATTAATGGGAGTATAAAAGCATGCATTCTCTTCTGGTATTGGTGCATTTGGTTTTATACATGAAATTTGATGAAATGAAGAGTCTTAAAGAGGCATTGCATTTTCATTTCTACATACTTGTGGAATGACTGCATGAATTGACAAATTGTGAAAAACACAAACAGATGAGCTGAATATTAGCCAGGAGATAAGGACAATACCATGAAGTGTTACAATAACTGGATGTTCCCATTTAAAGTTTGTTAATGTCAGTGAAAGGGCTATGCCAAAGCTGAACAGACAATGCAACAATAAATTGTGAAGCAATCCATTAATTAATTGGGTGAAAATGAGACCTTTCATATGCTTTAACTTGTGCTCTATTCCACATGTGAGGTGATGCATGAAACATTAAACAAAAAGCACTTTTTTCCAGTTAATAATCAGGAAAAAAAACATCAAAAATCCACAGTAGCAAAGACTGTGCAGTTTTAATATTAAATATCTCGTGATATTGATGCTAAAAGCTGATTAATAAAAAAAAACAAACATTCATGATTATGACTGTTGAGTTCAGTCAGCTATATTGCGTTACGTTTGCCAGACAGCGTAAGACGTCACATTCTTATTATATTATACTCACCCCTACACAGTTGCTCTCAGGTAAAGTCTCACATCGGAGCCTTGGAGGCCAGGACAACCACTTTGCTCTGAGGGTGGATTCACAGTCTGCCTTGACTTGTACACAGAGAGCTCGGCATGGTTTCAACCTGCTATCGTCCTCTGAGCTGCATTCAGGCACAACAATGCGACACATAAGTTTGGCAACATGCGGTGAACAAGCAGTCTCCACAATCTGACCAATTTGCTGCAGGTTGTAGCCTTGAACTCCCGTTGGATGAAGGGTAGTGGTGTACCCCACACCTTGACAAAAGCTGGCTGTAAATGGCTTGCAGTTTGTCCTGTCATCGCTCCTGCTGTGTACCCACTGAAGAGACAGCAAACCCAAAACCGCCAAAAACAAATGCTTCATGGCTCGTAGTAAGCTCGAAAACTGCCCTGGATAGTTTAGCAAAGCTTTAGGAGGTTTGAGATGAGTGTGTCTCCAATGTGGAGGTGGAGTATGAGTCCACAAATGGAGTTTCTACAAACAAGGCACTGATTTAGGACCACTGTGAAGGTCACATTTAAACAGGTTGCCCAACACAAATAAGAACCAAACTGATCTCAGAGCAGGAGACTGATTCTGAGCTTAGTTGCAAGAAAAACATCTGCTTGTGCTTATGTGCTTTCACGCCTAGGGGTGAGAGTGTATTGGCAAACGCTGGCACAATAACCCTGACATCTGGTCAGAAAGTTACAAAGTGAATGTGAACACTTTACTGTACTCTACTGTCATTGTGACTCCAAGTTTTGATTTTACCAGATAAATAACAGAATACTTCATCACACAGCCTACAATATAAAATCCGATGTCACTGAATAGCCTAAGAATCAAATTTGTATTAGTTCTAGTACTTGAAGGAAAACGGTAAGAAAACAAATGTTAAAACCAGCGTGTCTCTTACTGTAAGCCTTAGAGGTGGAGTACGACTCCACCAATGGAGTTTGTACAAGCAAAACTGATTTAGGAGCAAAGCTAAGACCACATGTGAATACAAACCTCATCACTAAATGAGAGCCAGACTGGTCTCAGAGCAGCAGTCTTACATCATAGGGATTAAGAGCTTTATAGAAGAACAACACGTGGTTATGATTATGTGCTTTATGGGTGTCTTGCGGGGGCTGAGAATGTGCTGTATAAAACTGAAAAATTTGACTTTGACCTAAACATGTCCTCAGAATGTTTTAGAAAATAATAACTGCTTTACAAAAACAGCTGTGAACACGTGACATTTCTGGAATTTTTATTTCGAGAAGAGCGCACTGCTTTACCGGTAAGACAATTAGTTGATAGTCTCATGCAATATGACCTAGAAAAAGACATCAGTGCAAAATATGGATGGGTTTCTTGATGAAACAACCTGTCAGGTTATTGTCTGTCTTTAAAGATCATCAATTTCGCTCAATCAACGGAAGTCTGAGAAGTTGTCCAGATGTGTTGTTTGTATTTTGTTTGCGTTGGGGGTCACTGCCCCAAGTGTTCAGATTACCACGGGGACCACTGAGGCCTTCACCCTCCACATCTTTTCTCTTCTCCTCTCTCAGCCCTGGTATTTTTCCAGCTTCTCGTGTTCCTTTTCCCTGATGTTACTATCACTTGGTTTAGCTACATTTATCACTACGGCCTTCTTCCTCTGCTTGTCCATGACTGCCATGGGCGGTTTGTTAGCTATCATGAATTTTTCCGTGTGTATTTCGAAATCCCACAGGATCTTTGATTGGTCATTCTCAACAACGCATGTCCCATTTTAACTTCGGGATTTCCAGGTCCCGAAGTTAACAAGGGACATGCGTCCTGTATACTATGTCAGCAAATTCTAACAACATTGTGTGTTTTTTCTTTTCCTTGGTTTTATTTTTAAAACCTCCTTTTTTTCCTTTGAAAAGAGTAATTGCATTCCCCCCCCCCCCCCCAAGTTTCTGTATTACCCGAGAGCTGACTAATGCTTGCATGCTAATCTTGCAAATGTGACAAAGGTATTAATCATATCTAAGTTCCCTAAAACAGCGGTCCCCAACCTTTTTTGCGCCACGGATCGGTTTATGTCCGACACTATTTTCACAGACCGGCCTTTAAGGTGTCGCGGATAAATACAACTAAACCAAGTACTAGTACCAAAAGAGAAGATTTATTAATAACACACGGGAAAAGACCCAGGGAAACCGAATTAACAATAAAAACGATTTTAAAAAATTACGCTAAAGAACGTTAAAAGCCCTGAAAACCATAAATTTCACACCCGATCCTCAACTCTCGCGGCCCGGGGGTTGGGGACCCCTGCCCTTCAGTAGCAGTCACCGAGTGAAATGAAAAGTCAAAAAGCAGAAAGCGATTCAGATGACCCTGTTTAGAGTGTTTTCTGTGAGATTATTTACTTCTTCATATCATTCAATGGACAACCAATGATTAACACAGTCATTAGACCTAGAATAAAAGGAAGAAAACACAAATAATTTATAAGTATGCCATAAACCAATAATTAGGCAAATAACTGAATTCTGAATTCACATTTTTATACCCATTTTTTTTCTAAACACACTTGACCTCCCTGTGAAGTTAGAAGTAAATCAAGTATAACATTTAACCACTAAAACTGATTTTTCTTTTCAAGAAAGTAAATAACTGTAATTTGGCATATTGGGCATACTGATGAATTAACCACTACAGAAATGTAAAAAATTATTGATTATTGATAATGACCAATTATGTTAGTTTAGGGCAGGTTTGACATAAACCTTTTATTAGGTGATGGACTAATAAATTACTTATTTCTAATTTACATATTCTGGTCTTTTCCTTTCTCTGTTTGTTTGTGACTGTTTGTGATACTAATTGTGGACTGAATTTAAAATTTTGCTTCCTGCCAGTAAAGGCTGCTATTCATGCCCTTTCATGCCCTTTTCGCCGCTTTCTCTCCCATAGAGAGTGAGAAAGTAAAAATGGAACAGTTTGCCTTCATATTTTGATTTAGCAGCAGCTTTTACTGAAAAGCAGTGTGTTCTGGTAACCTGAAAGGGCTAACCTGTATGATAGAGAGAAGACAGAGTGTGAAAAACTAGTTAATAACTTTTTCAGTACATTAGCAAGGAAAGCTGATGATAGAGAGAGAGAGACTGCTCTGAATGAAATGGCCTTTCTAATAGATAATGCAAGTATATTAAAGTAGGGGTTTGGAACAGCCTGAAGACAATCTCAGGACAAAATCCAACCCCCCAGGCTTCAGGAGACTTGGGGTGGGTGAATGACCTAAATAAATATTTTAATAGGTTTGATCAACCACCCCTCCCACAGCATCGTCCCCCCTGCTGCAATCTCCTTCATCTTCAGGGACCAACTGTCCTTCATCTCAGGACTTCACACCTCTCAGCTTCACACCTCCCAGCTCCCAGTCATTACACCCACCCCCGGCTTCTGTGGACTCCAACATACACACCCCTCCCCCAAAATCCACTCTTTCTATCTCAGCACTTCAAGTGAGGAACGAGCTTCGCAAGATCAAGGTGCGGTAGGCTGCAGGTCCAGATGGCATCAGCTCCAGGCTCCTGGGATGCTGCGCAGATGAACTGTGTGGCATCCTAGGTTATCTGTTCAACCTGAGCCTGTCACTGGGGAAAGTACCACAGCTGTGGAAGACCTCCTGTGTGGTACCGGTACCAAAGACCTCCCATACCAAGGACCTCAGCAGCTACAGGCCGGTAGCCCTGACATCGCATCTGATGAAGACCCTCGAGATGTTGGTTCTAAACCATCTGCGCCCCCTGGTGAAGTCTTCATTGGATCCGCTGCAGTTTGCTTACCAGCCTGGCATTGGGGTGGAGGACGCCATCATCTACCTCCTGCACCGAGCTCTGACTCACCTGGAGAAGCCTGGAAGCACTGTGAGGATCATGTTCTTTGATTTCTCCAGTGCTTTTAACACCATCCAGCCACGACTTCTGAGAGACAAGCTGGAGCTATCGGGAGTGGACCACCACATGTCCCAGTGGATACTGGACTACCTCACAGAACGTCCACAGTATGTGAGGTCACAGGGCTGTGTCTCTGACACGCTGGTCTGCAGTACGGGGGCCCCACAGGGAACTGTGCTGGCACCGTTCCTCTTCACCCTCTACACTGCAGACTTCTCCATCAACTCCCCACGCTGCCACCTACAGAAGTTCTCTGACGACTCTGCCATAGTTGGCCTCATCACAGGTGAGGACGACTCAGAGTACAGACAGTGGACTCTGGACGCTGTTGACTGGTGTCAGCAGAACCACCTGCTGATCAACACCGGGAAAACTAAGGAGTTGGTGGATGACTTCCGGAGACGCAGACCCACCACACTGACACCGGTGAACATCCAGGGAGTGGACATTGAGATAGTGGACTCTTATAGGTACCTGGGTGTTCACCTGAATAATAAACTGGACTGAGCCACAACACTGATGCTCTTTACAGGAAGGGTCAGAGCAGACTCTACCTGCTGAGGCGGCTGAGGTCATTTGGAGTACAGGGAGCGCTTTTAAAGACCTTCTATGACTCTGTGGTGGCATCTGTCATTTTTTACAGTGTTGTATGTTGGAGCAGCAGTTTATAGGCAGCTGAGAGGAAGAGGTTGGATAAACTCATCAGGAAGGCCAGCTCTGTTCTGGGATGCACCCTTGACCCAGTGCAGGTGGTGGGAGACAGAAGGACTCTGGCCAAAATAACATCTCTGATGGACAGAGTCTCCCACGCCATGCATGTAAATGTTGCTGAACTGCAGAGCTCCTTCAGTGGCAGACTGCTGCATCCTAGATGCATGAAGGAGCGTTTCCGCAGGTCCTTCTTCCCTGCAACTGTCAGACTGTACAATCACAACTGCTCCCAACAAACATAGATGTTTACATCTGCGCTGTAACTGCAATAAGTTAATTAACCGATTCGCACTACAACCTGCTTTGCCTCTTATCTGTAGTTATTTTTATTTAATTTAATAACTGTACAGTACTCTGTTTATAGTAACCATTGTCCATACAGTGGGGCAAAAAAGTATTTAGTCAGCCACCGATTGTGCAAGTTCCCCCACTTAAAATGATGACAGAGGTCAGTAATTTGCACCAGAGGTACACTTCAACTGTGAGAGACAGAATGTGAAAAAAAAAATCCATGAATTCACATGGTAGGATTTGTAAAGAATTTATTCGTAAATTAGGGTGGAAAATAAGTATTTGGTCACCTCAAACAAGGAAAATCTCTGGCTCTCACAGACCTGTAACGTCTTCTGTAAGAAGCTTTTCTGTCCCCCACTCGTTACCTGTATGAATGGCACCTGTTTGAACTCATCATCTGTATAAAAGACACCTGTCCACAGCCTCAAACAGTCAGACTCCAAACTCCGCCATGGCCAAGACCAAAGAGCTTTCGAAGGACACCAGGAAAAGTATTGTAGACCTGCACCAGACTGGGAAGAGTGAATCTACAATAGGCAAGCAGCTTGGTGTGAAAAAATCAACTGTGGGAGCAATCATCAGAAAATGGAAGACATACAAGACCACTGATAATCTCCCTCGATCTGGGGCTCCACGCAAGATCTCATCCCGTGGGGTCAAAATGATCATGAGAACGGTGAGCAAAGATCCCAGAACCACACGGGGGGACCTGGTGAATGACCTGCAGAGAGCTGGGAGCAAAGTAACAAAGGTCACCATCAGTAACACACTACAACGGCAGGGAATCAAATCCCGCAGTGCCAGACGTGTTCCGCTGCTGAAGCCAGTGCATGTCCAGGCCCGTCTGAAGTTTGCCAGAGAGCACATGGATGATACAGCAGAGGATTGGGAGAATGTCATGTGGTCAGATGAAACCAAAGTAGAACTTTTTGGTATAAACTCAACTCGTCGTGTTTGGAGGAAGAAGAATACTGAGTTGCATCCCAAGAACACCATACCTACTGTGAAGCATGGGGGTGGAAACATCATGCTATGGGGCTGTTTTTCTGCCAAGGGGACAGGACGACTGATCCGTGTTAAGGACAGAATGAATGGGGCCATGTATCGTGAGATTTTGAGCCAAAACCTCCTTCCATCAGTGAGAACTTTGAAGATGAAACGAGGCTGGGTCTTCCAACATGACAATGATCCAAAACACACCGCCCGGGCAACAAAGGAGTGGCTCCGTAAGAAGCATTTGAAAGTCCTGGAGTGGCCTAGCCAGTCTCCAGACCTCAACCCCATAGAAAATCTGTGGCGGGAGTTGAAAGTCCGTGTTGCTCGGCGACAGCCCCAAAACATCACTGCTCTCGAGAAGATCTGCATGGAGGAATGGGCCAAAATACCAGCTACTGTGTGTGCAAACCTGGTAAAGACCTATAGTAAACGTTTGACCTCTGTTATTGCCAACAAAGGTTATGTTACAAAGTATTGAGTTGTATTTTTGTTATTGACCAAATACTTATTTTCCACCCTGATTTACGAATAAATTCTTTACAAATCCTACCATGTGGATTCATGGATTTTTTTTTCACATTCTGTCTCTCACAGTTGAAGTGTACCTCTGGTGCAAATTACTGACCTCTGTCATCATTTTAAGTGGGGGAACTTGCACAATCGGTGGCTGACTAAATACTTTTTTGCCCCACTGTATGTAAATATGTAAGAAAAATAGTGTATGTTTCTGTTCCGTGTCCTGTGTACTGTTTGTTTGTATATGTGTCTTTTTGGCTGCTGTTACAACCAAAAAAGGGAAATTTGGTTGTAAGAGCAACTTGAGGGGTTTTTCAGAGGGATGTAATAAGTAATAAATGGAACTTATTTATAAAGAATGGGAAAGAAAGAGCAGGAAGTGGGTCAGATGATCCTGTTTAGAGTAAAGTTGCGATTGCAACATAACCCTTAGTAATGCTGCAATAGACTTTGGCTGCTGGGGGTTTACTATGGTCCACTGAACATTTCCTCTTCTTTCACACATTATGTGTATATACACTACTCTGTATTGAATTATGAGTTATTATAGACCTTTGGCTCTCTTCCACCAACCCTTCCACATCATGTATTTGGCTTGTCTCTCTCCCCCAACTCCCACATAGTCCCAAACAGTAGATGGCTGCACCTAACCTGAGACTTGTCCTGTTGGAGATTTCTTCCAATTAAAAGGTTTTTCCCTTCCCACTGTCATCTGATTGTTAGGGTTTCTCCCTCTTATTGTAAGCTCTTTACCTTACAATATTTAGCCACTATTGTGATTTGGCTCTATATAAATAAAACTGAATTGAAATTGAATATAATGTATAGAATATAATATAAAGAATTATTATAAAAAATATATTTTTATATTTTATGCACAATTTTCCTATAATACACTTTTATTTTTACCGAGATTTTTTTTTGTGTGTGTTTGAAAATAGATCGTCTCTGCTTGAGTTTTAATAAAAGTCACTGCACATCACTGCAACATGGTATTTCTTTACTTATTTATAAGTAAAAGATAAATAAAAGACTAATAAAGTATAAACAAAGTATAAACAAAAATATTTTATTATTGTTGAATTATTCCTTTATCAATCTGGCTTAGACGTCAATTCAAATTATCAATAAGTACGTTTAAGTAAAGTCCTAATAATCCTAATTATTATTACTTGATTATTTTAGATGTACAGCGCTTTGGGCAACAGCCCTTGTTTTAAATGTGTTATATGAATAAATTTAACTTTGCATTTGAAATATGACACTTACATCTGATGATGATGATGATGACACTTGGAGCAACACCCAAAAGGACGGCCCTCATTCTTATCTCCCTCTATAAAAACGGTGAGATGCCCTTGAACATTATATCTTCAAATCCTCAGATTTTCCTCAACATCTTTGCAGAGGTGAGTACATCATTTTGAGATAATATATGACACTTTAGATCACCAGATTACTAATTAAAAGTTTTAAAAGTTAACATTTAATCATGTCCAGAAATGCTTATCACTGGGGATGAGGGTTATTTGTCTATTCAGCCAGTAAAATAAATTCAATGTGAAGAAAAGTTTACCTTCAACAATATTCAGAACAAAATTACAGACTCGTGCTTAGGTGTAAATGTTAATACTGAAACTATCGTTCACTCTCCTTGTGTTTTGCATTTCTTATTTTTTTTGTTTTCACAATATTGTTGAATATATAATATTATTTATGTGCTGTGTGGATATCCTTTGAAAAAATATGGCATAAATGGAGTTTAATGTAAATCATTTTTGTATTCAGTTACAAATAGAAGTGATACTTCAGGCATTGTAAAACTTTCAGTGTTCAGTGGATGAATTTAAACACAGGCACATTCAAATGTGTCTAATCTCACTTCCCTTGGACTTTCTCAGTAGGACATTTGCCATGGATACACAAATGAGCAAACTGGAAGAGGCAATGGAAGAAGTTCTTGACATATTTAAACAGAAATGCACATGGAGCAAAACAATGATGAAAGAAGATCTGAAGAGAACCCTGAGAGCAGAGCTGGTTAATTGGCTGCAGGTACAACTCATTCTCTTTGTATATCCACCATAAATCCAAATCTAGTCATGATGTGAAAAATATACTTATCAGTCCTTGAGTCTTCATTGTTCCACCATTGTTTTTCAGAACTGCAAGGATAAGACAAAACGTGACAACATCTTGAGGGAGCTGGATGAAAACCCACACGACTGTGTGAACTTTGAGGAGTTTGTTTACTATGTGACTCGACTGATGATGTGCGGTCATTACTACTTACAAAAATAGACGGTCACTCTCAGCTTGTTTCTAACACAGGAATTGGAATTGAAGATCTTAGCTTGACTGTGTTCAGTAGAAAATATCGTCCTCTCAACCCAGTTAATATCATTTTTTTGTCATTACAGCAACTCTTTCACCTTTGTACTGATTGATAACATAAATGTGAATTTATTAAAACTCTCAGAGTTTATATAGTTGTGTATTTAAATCTGGTCGGTGTGTCTTTTTTTAAAATCATGTTGATGTAACGAGTCTCTGAAATGTTTTCTACTGTGTGTTTTATAATAAATCAGTGCTGTTGCTGATCAAAAGAGGTGCTATGACACTGGATTAATAAGAGGATTAGGGTAAAACCTCAAACAAATATTTAATAAATATTATATATTGATAAAAGCTCTTCTAATGATCCTGAGACTGAAGACTCAGTGGAACTTGGGCTTAAACTTGTTTCAAGTATATGCTCTGTCAATGCACTAATTGTTAATTTAAATGTAACTTTAAATTATTACAGTTTTTGTAGTTACCTTTAGGTTTTACCAAAAGAGAAGTGTACTTGTAATGAATATGTTTATAATATATTTTGTTGCACTTAATAGAACTCTCTATACTTTCCATTTTATGAGCACAACCACATGCACTAAAATGTCATTGCGGTCCAATTTAGCCCATAAGTAAAAGGGTATAAATAATGAATGAATTATATGTGGTTTGCCTCTCGATCTCATTGTGCTAAGCACAGATCATGGATCTGTACGACTCCACCAATGGAGTTTCTACAAACAAAACTGATTTAGGAGCAATGCCAAGACCACATGTGAAACTTCAACACAAAATGAGAACCAAACTGGTCTCAGAGCAGCAGTCTTACATCGTAGAGATTAAGAGCTATAGAAGAACAACATGTGGTTATGATTGTGTGCTTTATTTGTCTCTTGGGGGTCTGAGAATGTGCTGCATAAAAATGCTGTAATAAATTAGATTTTGAGATGAAATATACATACACGCAACATATAATAACTGTTGACATACTTTACAAAAACAGCTGCACGCTGCTTTACCGTTAAGAGAATTAGTCGATTGTCTCTTGCAATATGAACCAAAAAACGAGATCAGTGCAAAAAATTATTATGTGAAAAAATGATTTTGATGGAACGAATATAATTCTGTTATAACAAAAACAAAACAAAATAAACCACATAGGTGATCATATTTGCCGTTTCACACACACCCTCACAAATTATAGCTTTAACTTCCATGACAGGTTTGGTGGGACAAAGCTTCTTAAAGTACTGAATGAAAATAACATATTTGATAATTAAGCATCCATCAAGACATATAAAAGCAGTGCTTTGATAGTTTGCGAGTCTGGAGCATTGATGTTTGTGTTGCAGTGCCAAGGAGGAAAAACCTCAACAACGACCTTGAATTGCATAAACCTCGAAAGTGTTATAAGGTTCATCGTTCTGCAGATTGTTCAGAAGAACAAGATTTTGTTCACCAAAACCTTCATGACAGTTTTCAGTCTTCCCAGGAGAATTCAAAACATAGGTCAAGTTGTGCAGTGCTCAAAGAAGCGGCAAAAAACTCAAGAGCTACATCTCAGACAGGTTTTAGGAGACATGCTTAATGTTCACGACAGCACAATCAGAAAAAGACTGAACAATTATGGGTTGTTTCGTAGAGTTGCCAGAAAAAGACTGTTTCTCTCTGAAATATGGCAGCACAGTTTTGGTTTGCAAAGCTGCAACTTAGAACACCATGAGACCTCTGGAACAAAGTATTTTAGACAGACGAGACCAAAGTAGAGATGTTTGGCCAGTGCCATATTTGGAGAAAATCATTGCATATCAACGAAAACACCTCATACCTGCCCTCGTCTGCCACATAAAAACTATGCTTGCCCTCCTTCACAACATTAATTCCTGTCATGTGGGGTTTTTTTCTATTTTTCTTGCTGTTTGGTGGCTCCATCACTTGTCTCTCTACTTGTTTTGAATATGAAATCTACAACAGAATGTTTAAAAAAAAAAAAAAGATAAAAAAAAAAAATCAAATAGTTGCAATCATGGTTAAGTAAAAGTTTAGACCTGAACCTAAATGAAATGCTGTGGCAGAACCTAGAATGAATAAACCTCAGCGAAACAAATAAATGTTGTAAAGAACAGCAGGACAAAATACCTCTACAATGATGTTGGAGCTGGATAAAGCCATACAGAAAACCAGTACTTCCAGTTATTGCTGCTAAAGGTGGTTATGCAAGTGGTTGAAGCTAACACTGTGTTTTGTTGGCCTGTGATTGTGTCAGATTATAGTTACACGATAAAACAATGTACTGACATTACAGAATGTGTATTTTGAAAAGAAAAACACAATCGGTATGAATGATATGTGTAGTATATAAGACTGAAGTGAAGTAAAAAAAAAAAAAGTCTTAATGTGTAATTTTACAAAAGCTGTACAAAAAAAACAACCAAACAGCTTTAGGATAGCACATGTTATATCTGTGAGCTTTGAGCACTTTAGTCAGTAAGGCTGGAAAGGATAGTCATAGTAGGGTTTTTTGAAGCCAATCCTTAAGAGGTTATCTCTCCACCTAGGGGAATCTGAGAGATTCCAGCTGTCACTTCCGGTGGACAGCTGGAATGCTGCACAATATTATAACAACATTGTGTTTCTGTTGGACAGAGTAGAGTTACACAACTACAGAAAATAAATGAGTTTGTTCTGGAAGAGAAGGGGAGAGACTTTTGGAGATAACACAGCACTAAGAACACAGAAAGAATTTACCCCTGTGACCCGATTGTATTGAAAGACCTCAGTAAATCTCCAGAGTGCATCACTTTGTCATGACGCATAAAATGAAGACTGACACCAGAGTTCTGGAAACATGGGTTATAGTTTCAATTATTAAATACTCAAGTTAAAAAACATCAGCAGGGAAAAGTTCTGAATGCCTTTAAGAAGACGTGTGGAAAGATGATTGGACTACACCAGTGATGTCGCAATGAGCTTGACAGCATGGGAAAGTGGAAGTGATGTGGCATAAATAAGCCACCAACGCATGGGAAGCAGACAGATGTGTGACTACAAATCTTCCTTATTGAACTTAAAGATAAGCTTTATATAAATAAAATTGATTTGAAATCAAATATAATAAATAGGATATAATATAAAGTATTACAGTGAACGCAATGTAAACATGTGCAGCAGTAATAGCCATTCAACAATGATGGGAAACATTTTTCTTTTTTTAATTAGTTTTACTTTTGGTATTATATGCACAATTTTCCAATAATACAGTTTGGCATTGTATCAACATTGCATTTTTAATTAGCACACTTAATGTACTTCTAATAAAGCAAACTAAAAAATGATTAATGCTATTTTCAGTTGGGTACTTTCACTGTGACTCTGAGCTGTGGGTAGTGAAAGCAGCAGCAGGAATGTGCTTCCTCTCAAATGTCCTATTTGCTTTCTGTTTTTCTGAACTGAGCTTAACTGCCAAGATTTCTTCTGCATGCTGTTTTCCAGGAGAGGGAAAAAATTGAATTCTTTCACCAGGTATCCAGTTGTCCTGTTTTGTAGTGTTGTGTGTTACTCCATCCTTGAGACAATAAAGAAACAGACTTCCAGTCGGTCCATGATGCTGTTACACGTGTGGGTTCTCATTTGCTAAAACACAGAATAAAGGCAAACTCTCCTGTCTAAACTTATACAGTTGCAGCTGTCACACACTATCTCACTTAAGGTGGCCCTATGGAAGAGAAGGCTCCCTTGTTCACCTAGTTTCAGTATACTGTATACACTTCTCTCTGTACCAACACCATATGCATTGGCTGACTTTGACAATATGTCCATATTTGAAAATCAGCAGATTTGCAGATGAGTCGACATTCTTATCTTCAGCTATGGTGGCCATGAGGACTGATCTGAAGGGCAGCTGGTCTCTCCCTTGTGAAGGACAGAGCCACACAGGAAAAGCTTAGAAGCCAGTTGAAGTGGTTTGGGAGTCAGGCAAGGATGCCTCCTAGATTTGATTGGGATTACAATCATTTATACTTTAAACTGCATTGCAATACAAAATTACATTCACACTGTTGAATAGAGGGTATTTTTCCACTGAACAAGGTCAAGCTAAGAGCTTCCCCATTTTCAGTTTCTGTTCTCCCCTGATGTACCAGACTGTCTCTTAGCTTTGACCTAGGTCAAGCTTACACAAGCATCATCAGAGATTTCAGTTACCTATTCCAGTATGCAGGATATAACAACCAGTGATGGGGAAAATGGCGTTACTTTTTTCAGTAACTAAAGAGTAATCCAACTAATTCCTATATCGTAACAACGCCGTTACAGTTACTAACAAGAAAATGCGGTCCGTTACTATTTTTCAGCAAACAAACGGTTGAAGCTGTGTTCAGCTGGTTCAGCATCTTATATCAGTTGCACGGAAGTAGCTGTAAGTAATCTGGATGCTACAGCTTTAAGCAGCTGCGCGCGCTCCCGCGGACGGTAATCACGATCACTGTCTAGCACAACACCTGGAGCTAAGGGGGCAAAACAATGGCATGAGTGCTGCTGTTTGACTGAGGAAGAATTAAGTAGTCGTGGTAAGCCAATCACACGACCACTTAAAGACAAAGCAACAAGGTGATAGATACCAGTTTTAAACTGTGTTGATAGGCCACGTAAAACCAGAGTCATGATAAACAATATATACGTGTGTTTTTTCCTCAATAGTTTCGTCACGTTTACTGTCTAAGGACAGCGCAGCAAGCACTCTCTGCTTATGAGCAAAACAAAAAACAAAAAACAAAACAGGGGACGTTTTAGGAGTGAGAGAGAGAGATAAAGAGAGAGAGAGCAGAAAGAGAGAGAGAGAGGGAGTTTTGAGATGTGAGAGATTTGTGACGTTTAGCGTGTTTGGGGTGTGTAGTTAATGTGTTGTCTTGTGTAGTTAGCGTGTAGTGTTGTGGATAGTTTTGTGTTGTGTGTCAGAACAATGAGGAGACTGCTGTCTCCAGGTAGAAACAGGAGTGATACACCTGCTGCTGTCAGACCTGCGGGTATCAGGCTGTGATGTTCTCCTTTATAGTGGACAGAAATATTTGGAGTGGCACAAATAATTTGTGTGGCATCTTATTGAATGCAGAACAGCTGATTGTTCTGTAAATAGTTTGAAGTGGTTATAAAAAAAAGGGTAAAATGTAAATGGCTGCAAATAACTTTGTTGTTTGTAAAACTTGTGCATATGATTTTAAAATTGACAATTTATATTTGCATTTAAAGTTATGAAATATGATTCATTAAACATGTTTGTGGTTGTTACAGTAAAAAATATAACTTTTTCTACTGTGATTTTATGTTTTTTTGTCTGATTTTAGATCAATTGTGTTAATACAGTATGTAAAAAATGAAAACATGATTGTAAATTCAGACACGTGAGGTTGTGCTGAAAAGGACGATACCAAACAAGGCAAAGTAAATCGTTTTTAAAGGTAAAATGTGGAGGGAAAATCAAAAGTAGTTAAAAATGGCCAATTATACCCTGGACTCCAGAGGGTGAACGTTTTTTTTAAAGTAATGCAATAGTTACTATTCAAGTAATTAATTACTTTTAGAATATTGTAACTCAGTTACTAACTCTTTTACTTACTTTACTTTTTTGAAGAAGTAACTAGTAACTATAATTAATTACTTTTCAAAGTAACTTGCCCAACACTGGTAACAACATAGTGTTTTGTTTCTTTCCATGAACAGGTCCTGACGAGTGAATAGTTTTTCGAGTGAATACGGTCAAATTAAACTAATTTGTTCCGTCCTCATTTACAGTTGCTAAAAGGGGTTAAGGATTTTAAGTGCACCTTAAAATCCTTAAAGTGCGTCCGAAAAATACGGTAATGGTTCCTTTAATGGTCTTAATGTGAAAAAGAATCACAAGTGGGTGAGGATGGCAAAATTAACAAAAGAAGGCCGGCATTGAAGGGAATAAGTGCACTTCACTGAAGACGCTCACGAAGGCCATCTTCAACCGTGACATTCAGGTAAGACGGAGTTCTCTGTTTGGTTGAGTAGAAAGTGGAAGATATGTACAGTTAGTGGAGCTAGTTTATTAGAAGTGGATCCTAAAATTAAAAGAAAGGCACTTGATTTTTTTCATTCGTCCTTCAGTTTTACTCAACATCGTGAACATTTAAGATTTTTCATTTTTTGCTCAGTCACATTTTCATTTTATAAATGTGAACAACATAATGCTTAACATGTTCTCTCTTGTGTCCTCAGACTGGGAACAAAGGCCACTCCTCTGTGGAGGATGCTAGAGCCGCTATGGAGCTTTACAAAGTGGTAGAACATGAGTGGGAGAGGCAACTTGCTGCCAACTCAATGGCCAGTGTGGAAATTTCTTCATTTTCTGAAATGATCACTTTAGTAATAGTAATATTACTTTTTTGTCACTTAGTTACATACATATACCAGTGGGGCAAAAAAGTATTTAGTCAGCCACCGATTGTGCAAGTTCCCCCACTTAAAATGATGACAGAGGTCAGTAATTTGCACCAGAGGTAACACTTCAACTGTGAGAGACAGAATGTGAAAAAAAATCCATGAATTCACATGGTAGGATTTGTAAAGAATTTATTTGTAAATTAGGGTGGAAAATAAGTATTTGGTCACCTCAAACAAGGAAAATCCCTGGCTCTCACAGACCTGTAACGTCTTCTGTAAGAAGCTTTTCTGTCCCCACTCGTTACCTGTATGAATGGCACCTGTTTGAACTCATCATCTGTATAAAAAGGACACCTGTCCACAGCCTCAAACAGTCAGACTCCAAACTCAGCCATGGCCAAGACCAAAGAGCTTTCGAAGGACACCAGGAAAAGTATTGTAGACCTGCACCAGACTGGGAAGAGTGAATCTACAATAGGCAAGCAGCTTGGTGTGAAAAAATCAACTGTGGGAGCAATCATCAGAAAATGGAAGACATACAAGACCACTGATAATCTCCCTCGATCTGGGGCTCCACGCAAGATCTCATCCCGTGGGGTCAAAATGATCATGAGAACGGTGAGCAAAGATCCCAGAACCACACGGGGGGACCTGGTGAATGACCTGCAGAGAGCTGGGAGCAAAGTAACAAAGGTCACCATCAGTAACACACTACAACGGCAGGGAATCAAATCCCGCAGTGCCAGACGTGTTCCGCTGCTGAAGCCAGTGCATGTCCAGGCCCGTCTGAAGTTTGCCAGAGAGCACATGGATGATACAGCAGAGGATTGGGAGAATGTCATGTGGTCAGATGAAACCAAAGTAGAACTTTTTGGTATAAACTCAACTCGTCGTGTTTGGAGGAAGAAGAATCTGAGTTGCATCCCAAGAACACCATACCTACTGTGAAGCATGGGGGTGGAAACATCATGCTATGGGGCTGTTTTTCTGCCAAGGGGACAGGACGACTGATCCGTGTTAAGGACAGAATGAATGGGGCCATGTATCGTGAGATTTTGAGCCAAAACCTCCTTCCATCAGTGAGAACTTTGAAGATGAAACGAGGCTGGGTCTTCCAACATGACAATGATTCAAAACACACCCCGGGCAACAAAGGAGTGGCTCCGTAAGAAGCATCTGAAAGTCCTGGAGTGGCCTAGCCAGTCTCCAGACCTCAACCCATAGAAAATCTGTGGCGGGAGTTGAAAGTCCGTGTTGCTCGGCGACAGCCCCAAAACATCATGCTCTCGAGAAGATCTGCATGGAGGAATGGGCCAAAATACCAGCTACTGTGTGTGCAAACCTGGTAAAGACCTTAGTAAACGTTTGACCTCTGTTATTGCCAACAAAGGTTATGTTACAAAGTATTGAGTTGTATTTTTGTTATTGACCAAATACTTATTTTCCACCCTGATTTACGAATAAATTCTTTACAAATCCTACCATGTGGATTCATGGATTTTTTTTTCACATTCTGTCTCTCACAGTTGAAGTGTACCTCTGGTGCAAATTACTGACCTCTGTCATCATTTTAAGTGGGGGAACTTGCACAATCGGTGGCTGACTAAATACTTTTTTGCCCCACTGTAGGATAGCATCACATATGTTTCGTGCTTTGTTCCACACACACAGTTAAGCCATTGTGAGTAAGTTGAAGACAATCAGGCGGCGATTAAGAGAGAGTGAGACCCCTCTAGAACTACATGAACTTATTTCAGCCTCAATAGTTGAAGACAACAACTCCCTTTGCAGGTGCTGATAACGCCAAGGGCGCGAATAGAGTATCAGCGCTACGATTAAGACACGGGAGAATCTGACAGATTAGACCTGCTTATTCCATTAAATTAATGGTTATATTTGTGTAAGACAGTTTCAAACTTTCAGCACTGAGCAAAAGTAAAGAATACATATAGAATTAATAAATATAAATTAAATTATAATTTAGTGCAATCTAATGTAAAGTTAACAAGTAAGAACAGGTATTGCAGGTATTTTTTTTTTGTATATTAACTTCTACAGAAAACAAAATTGTTTTAAAATTGCTTGCAGGAGGTAAAAAAATCAACAAAGTTGTTCCAAAAAATGTCTATATTTCTTAGACGTTCAGTGGCCAGAATTGGCCTGGTAAAGACTTGATCAAGCCCACTGGAAATATTAAGAAGGACATAAACTTTGAAGTTTTTACTGTATTTTCACAAGCTTTACAACATAACTCATAAAGCCCTCTCCCACTACTACTAATACACCAAAGTAATTACATAATAAATAAATAATAAATATGAGAAAAATTTCTATTTTTTCACTGTCTAGAAAAACCCAACATTTCTTAGCATTGAGCTATTACAACTTTTTCTGTATTTTAAACACTTTACAAACGTGACAGATTTGTTTTGATTTATAGGCGCATTTCTTTTGTCATGTAGAAAAACTGAGATATACTGCTGAAATTGCTCTTTTTTTAATATTACAATTTTTGCAGGGATTAAATGCATTATGTTTAACTTCTTTATACTTAAAGCAAGAAGAGTTTCTTTGGTTCGGCCTAATTCAGATCAAAGTGGGCTGTATGTTTCCCACAATGTAAAATCCGTTTAGTGTCCCTGCTTTATATGGTTGTAAAAGTGTTTAGGTCATGTTACTATTTGGTCACCAAGATCAAAGTGATCTTCCAAGAATGGTGACTCTATTTTTGACATGGTAAGAGGTGATTTTGCAACTTGTTGATCTTTATCCTGAACATAACCTGCTCTAAAGCAGCTTATTGGCACAATTTCTAGGATTTAACATTTCTTGGTGATGACGATGCCCACATCTATCCTTAATCCCCATGACCCTGGATTAGATAAGCACAAGAAGATGGATGGATATATTGTTTACACAAAGTAAAATATGATGTTCCCTTTCTCCTTTACTAAAAATGGCACAAGAAATAAAATAAATAAAAACAAACCACAAACACAATGTCTGTATACAGAGAAAATTGATACCTAACACATGCATGTCTCTAAGCTGTCATAGAGGCTTTAAGTGATAAACAGTGGTACATGTATGCGTCAGGATCATGATGTTCAGATGGAATAAAAGCTTAAAACCTTTCTTAATATTCAATATTTAAAATTCCTAAAAACAAAGAGTGGTTAAGTGGGAATTCCCCTTTTGTTGTCATTGTCCAAAACGCTTCAGAGCCACCAGCACAAAGTTTCTTGGAGAGAAGTTTGGGTTGAAGAGAGGAACAAGCTGACTGTTCACACCTGTAGAGAGACAGTAGAGGTTTGAGAAAATGGCTACCCACGCAATCATAATATTTAAGTCATGTGACAGCATCAACTGTCCAACCATTCTCTTGGAGGTAGATCATCCTATCCAGCAGCACCATTGTCTCCACCACAGGGGCCAGCAGCAGGGACAAGCTGAAGTACACCACCACCCTGCCCTGTTCCTTCAACATGGCCTCCACTCGCCCCAGGTCCAGGGGCAACTCAGGAGGCAGTCCGACCCGAGCCAGACCCAAACGAGCATATCTGGGAGGGATAACACATGTAGACAAAACAGGACAAGATACTTTAGTCAGAAACTAAAATGATTCTTACAGAACGCAAATTATACATGCAAAAATGACACCAAATTTCTGCCTGTCTTTGTCCAGAACTCCTCCAGGGGCAGAGCAACCAAACACATGTGCCTCTTAAGAGGTTTTTATCTATATCACATATTATGATATCATCCAGTTGCCTAGCAACTACTGAGCAAACAGGGCTAAATTACCAATTCATGGCCTGTATAACACCTTCATGTCACTTTAATTTCACAATAACATGTAATTCACATCCACAAAAGTTGAACTATGCAAGATATATATGTCGCCATCATGTTCTCTGGCAACCATCTAGTAGCAGGCTAAAATTTTCTAGCCTTCACGGCTTTACTTTTCTTTTTCTTAACTTTTATAATGTCTTCCTATGTTTTTATTTTTCTTGATTATCTTAATTGTACAGCACCTTGGTCAACAGTTGTTGTTTTAAATGTGCTGTATAAATAAATTTTACTTTGCCTTTACAAACCAATATGAGCACAATGTATTACTTACATTTCATGACTATAACATCTTATTTATATCCACAAAAGTGGATTTACACTTCATATAGTAAAACATTATAATCATGTTGCCTAGCAACCACCTAGCATTGGGCAAAAATGACCACATTTTTGCATTTACGCACTGAAAGGCCAAACAATACTATAACATGGGCATGCACTGTTATTATGAATTTAGTGACCCTCCTCCTGTTGTACCAATTATTGCTGCATTTTCAGACAACTGACAAACCATATCAGCTGAAATGAAAGACCTGTGTAAATACCTG